>NW_017671195.1:38223-69233 GCF_001879085.1 Nicotiana attenuata | reverse complement strand
CTTTTAGTCCGATTACACGAGTGTTGGGGGTACCTACGTACACGGTTAGCTCTACCTTAGGATTTCGCTACTTTGTCAGTTTCATTGATGATTATTCCAGGTGCACTTGGATATTTTTAATGAAAAATCGATCTGAGTTGTTTTCTATTTTTCAGACCTTCCATGCTGAAATTCAAAATCAATTTGGGGTTTCTGTCCGCACATTTCGTAGTGATAATGCCCTAGAGTATTTGTCTTCCCCATTTCAGCAGTTTATGAACTCCCATGGGATTATTCATCAAACATCTTGTCCGTACACATCCCAACAAAATGGGGTAGCTGAAAGAAAGAATAGACATCTTATTGAAACTGCTATTGAAACTGCTCGTACCCTACTCATACAATCTCATGTTCCGCTGCGTTTTTGGGGGGATGGGTTCTTACATCTTGTTATCTTATTAATCGTATGCCATCTTCAGCTATCCAAAATCAAGTTCCATTCTCTGTCTTGTTTCCTCACTTACCCTTGTTCTCTCTTCCACCCCGTGTCTTTGGGAGTACGTGCTTTGTTCATGACCTTACTCCAGGAAAAGATAAGTTAGCTCCTCGTGCTCTTAAGTGCATATTTCTGGGTTACTCGAGAACGCAAAAGGGATATCGATGTTATTCTCCTGACTTTCAGCGATTTCTTATGTCTGCTGATGTTACCTTCTTTGAAACCCAATCATACTTCACAGGTTCCGTTAATCACTTAGAAATTTCCGAGGTGCTACCTGTTCCTTCTTTTGGAGATTCAGTCCCTATCTCCCATTCATCTCCCTCCATAGCTCCACCGCCTACAGTTCCAATTACAGCTCCACCACCTATAGCTCCAGTATCACCACCAAGTCCAGTGCCACCACCTAGTCCAGTTCCACCAACTATAGATCCAGTGCCACCACCTAGTCCAGTTCCACCAACTATAGCTCCAGCGCTACCACCTAGTCGAGTTCAACCTTCTACAGCTCCACCACTCCTGACTTATCATCGTCGTCCGCCCCCAGCACCAGGCCCAGCTGATTCACGTCCTGCACCTGACCCTGCTAATACTGCGGACTTGTCTCCTCTTAATCAACCGATTGCACTACGAAAAGGTATACGGTCCACAGTTAATCCTAATCCTCATTATATCGGTTTAAGTTACCATCGTCTCTCACCATCCCATTGTGCATTTGTGTCATCTTTGTCCTCTGTTTCCATTCCTAAGTCTACAGGTGAAGCACTGTCTCATCCCGGATGGCGACAGGCTATGATTGACGAGATGTCTGCTTTACATACGAGTGGTACTTGGGAGCTTGTTCCTCTTCGTTCAGGTAAATCGACTGTTGGTTGTCGTTGGGTGTATGCAGTCAAAGTTGGTCCAGATGGCCAGGTTGATCGACTTAAGGCTCGTCTTGTTGCCAAAGGATATACTCAGATATTTGGACTCGATTACAGTGATACTTTCTCTCCCGTGGCTAAAATTGCATCAGTCCGCCTTTTTCTATCCATGGCTGCTGTTCGCCATTGGCCTCTCTATCAGTTGGACATTAAGAATGCTTTTCTTCACGGTGACCTTAAGGATGAGGTTTATATGGAGCAACCACCTGGATTTGTTGCTCAGGGGGAGTCTAGTGGCCTTGTATGTCGGTTGCGCCGGTCCCTCTATGGTCTAAAATAGTCTCCTCGAGCCTGGTTTGGTAAGTTCAGCACAATTATTCAGGAGTTTGGCATGACTCGTAGTGAAGCTGATCACTCTGTATTTTATCGACATTCTGCTTCAAATCTCTGTATTTATCTGGTCGTCTATGTTGACGATGTTGTTATTACCGGCGATGATCAGGATGGTATTAGTAAGTTGAAGTAACATCTCTTTCAGCATTTTCAGACTAAGGATCTGGGCAGATTAAAATATTTTTTGGGTATTGAGGTCGCTCAGTCTAGCTCAGGTATTGTGATCTCACAACGGAAGTATGCCTTAGATATTCTTGAGGAGACAGGAATGACAGGTTGTAGACCTGTTGACACTCCGATGGATCCAAATTCTAGACTTCTGCCAGGACAGGGAGAGCCTCTTAGCGATCCTGCAAGATATAGGCGGTTGGTTGGTAAACTAAATTACCTCACAGTGACTAGACCTGATATTTCCTTTCCTGTGAGTGTTGTGAGTCATTTTATGGATTCTCCCTGTGATAGTCATTGGGATGCAGTTGTCCGCATTCTTCAGTATATAAAATCAGCTCCAGGCAAAGGCTTATTGTTTGAAGATCGAGGCCATGAGCAGATCGTTGGATACTCAGATGCTGATTGGGCAGGGTCACCTTCTGATAGACGTTCTACGTCTGGATATTGTGTCTTAGTTGGAGGAAATTTGGTGTCTTGGAAGAGCAAGAAACAGAATGTGGTTGCTCGGTCTAGTGCAGAAGCAGAATATCGAGCAATGGCTATGACCACATGTGAGCTAATTTGGATAAAACAGTTGCTCAAGGAGTTGAAATTTGGTGAGATTAGTCAGATGGGACTTGTGTGTGATAATCAAGCTGCTCTTCATATTGCGTCAAATCCAGTATTCCATGAGAGAACTAAACACATTGAGATTGACTGTCATTTTGTTAGAGAAAAGATACTCTCGGGAGATATTGCTACAAAGTTTGTGAAGTCGAATGATCAGCTTGCAGATATTTTCACCAAGTCCCTCACTGGTCCTCGTATTAACTACATATGTAATAAGCTTGGTACATATGATTTATATGCACCAGCTTGAGGGGGAGTGTTAGAATAGTCGTGTAAATAGGAGTAAATAACTCTAACCCTAATCCAATATGTATTAGGAGTAGGATATGTTATGTGTGTATATATAGGGCTCATTGTAGCATTGTCAATTAATCAATAATAATATTTTTCTCCCGTGCATTCTCACTCTCTTCTTTTCTGATCTTCCTGATGAAGTAGAGCTGACATAATTTCTAGAAGAAAAAAAGAAGATAACGTACAGCTGATATTGGGGGTCAAGTTTAGCTTAAGTAAGATTAATTTTATATTGGTCATATCATTGTGACTGAGTTCCTTTTTTCCCCTAATATGCTGTTAGGACTACGTTCCTTCTAACTGCTGTGACTGCAGTTCAATTTTCGAGTTCAGTTAGTCTTCTTTCTTTCTTTCTTTCTTCATCTTTTGGGCTAGTTGGCCCATCTCCTCTTCTGCAGTTTTTGCCTTTGCCTTCTCCTCTCTCTTTTCTCTTCTTCTTTGTCTTCTGCTTCTTTACTACTGCTTCTTCTCCTGCTCCACTTTTTCCTCCCCTATTTTGGATCAGCCCTGCATCTTTTCGTCTTCTCGCATGCTTCTACTTCTGCTCTTCTTGCCTTTGTTCCTCTGGACAAGTATCTCTTGTCTGGTGCTTTGCTAATGTATTGTTTTACCATTGTTTCCTGCTCTGTTACTGCTGCTGCTCTTCATTTTAATTGGCATTTATCATACTTTGACTATGGAAACAACTTTAATTGGCAATTGATAAAATTGGAATAAACCAACTGCTTGCTGTTTGTTTTTTAGTGAAGTAAAAATTAATGGATGTTGATTGCTGCAATTGATTTAAACATATGGCATCACATTAATTTGATCTAGATGCTTGATGCATTCTTTTAGTTTATGGATGAGATATTTGTGTATCTTATACAAGGTTATGCATTTCTTCTATTGGTGCTTTCTTTTCAGTAAATTGATCCGCTCCTTCCATAAAAGCCCTTGAGACCTCGTTGCCTTTCCGCTTGTTGCTTTTGTATGCAGTGGTTTGACCTGCACGACATCTGTGACTAAACATTTCTGTTTTTAACCTTACATAATTATTTTGGCAGCTGATATCCGTGTCCATGAATTCTTCAAGACCTCTTATTTCAAGACGGGAATTCATCCAATTCCCGGTGCTCGACAGGCTCTTCAAAAGATGTCTAGATTCTGTAACCTGTCAATTGTAACGTATGTAGTTTGAGGACCCTTTGGTTGCTTCAATTAATTGTTAACTTCCACATTGAGTATTTTTTTGAGAACTAATTTGACCAATATTTTGATAGGTCCCGGCAAAACGCCATTAAAGATCACACAATTGAGTGGATTGAGAGGCATTATCCTGGATTGTTTCAGGATATGCACTTTGGCAATCACTTTGCATTGAATGGGCAGTCTATAGCTAAATCAGATATTTGCAGGTAATATCATCAGTCTCCTTCGCATTCTGCTTTTATCTTTCTCTTTGTTCTATTTTTCTGCAAGGCATCGCCATTTTCAGGTAATGTCAAAAAGCAGTAGATTGTCACCCCTCATTTTGGTATCTAGCTACCTGACCATTGTCTATTGGCATAGAATATGGAATCTTTTGTATGTAAGCTGGTTGTACAAAGTTAGTTTGTTTATATTCCGGAATTTGTCTGTCTCATTATATTGTATTCTTGGACCTGTGAAACACTTTATATTCGCTGTTTGACTAACATTATATAACCGCGTCTGCTAGGTCCTTGGGAGCAAATGTTTTGATTGATGACAATCCAAGGTATGCTATCGAGTGCGCGGAAGCTGGAATCAAGGTTCTTCTTTTTGATTATGAAAATTCATATCCATGGTCCAAGAGTGAGTCACTTAATGGACATCCCATGGTTAAGAAAGTGCACAACTGGAGAGAAGTGGAGCATCAGTTAGTTTCATGGATAGTTCCCAGGAATTCCTCTCCAAACTAGACTCCAAAAAAACAATGTATGATTTGTATTCTATTTGACTTCATATATTAAACCAATCGTAAACCTGCTTGAAGGCGATCCAAAAGTGAAGCCTCAGCTATTAGAAGTTGGTAATCAGTAGAATAATCGTTTCATCTTTTATTTTTTGTTCCATTTTGCCTTTCTACTCTGCACAGATATGAATTTTTTTGAGTGTTAGTAATGACACTCCTTTATATAGGTTTAAAATTGGCGGTCTCACTGTACTTGCAACCCATAAAGGTATACAATATTGCAAATTTATTTTCAGTTGAATTATGTGCTGCCGTTTTTGGTGATGGATAAGTTTAAAATTAAATTGTTTTCAAAGATAGAAAGCTGACATTCCTTTTAAAACTGATTAATAAGGAAATAATACCATATAAAATGAAACAAAGATAGAAAGCTGACATGTACTATGAATCTATGATCCAAATATTGTTCTTGCTCAATGAGCAACTGCTCGGCCTTTAGTTTGTATATAATAGAAATTCTTATATAATATACAGGGCAGAGTTAGAGTTATATACATTAATGATTAATCATATTGATTTCGCCTGCTTGTCCACTGATTTACAATTTGACTCCCTTCAGAAAAAAGAATTTATTTTGATGTCAAGTATACTGCAACCACGTTGTACAGACCAATCGTCTGTAAACATTATTCAATCTTCTCCAGCAACTTGAATCCATATGCCTCCAAAATATCCAGTGCTGCAAATTTACACAAAATGAGCTATTGTCACTAACTCTTTCTTTTACAACACAACCAGAGCTGACAAATGATAAAAACAGAGAGACAATTTATCAGCTATATGCTATGGTAACTGCTGATATAATACAAGTAGACTGATTCCAACTAAAGCATATCTAGAGTTCATTTGTTGGCTTATTTTACAACGCAAGTGACTGTCCTAATTTTTTTGCTGAAAGGAAAGGATTGTTTTTCTTTTGTGGGTTGGAGGGGGAGCGGGGGGACAACAAATAGTTATACTTTGTTTCTCAATCCACAAGGAGAATACATGAACTTTAGAAAGTAAATATTACTCTCTATCGAGTAAGAGCTTTATAAATTTTTCTCTCTCTCTTATATATTGGCAAAAACAAAAGGAGAAGAAAAAGGTATACTGTGTGTTCTAAACAAAAACCAAGAACGAAATGAGTGCTTTTTTTTCCCCCAAGACAAATTGGAAATTAGTGGAGCTGAACTACCTGGCTCATAAACTTCTGGATCAATAGGCCTTAGTACACCATTTGCTTTGATCTTGTTCGCAAGTAATAGCTGCAATGGGCAAAAAGAGTAAACTACGGTTTCGTCCATAATACAGAGCTACTATGATCATTAGCCACAAGTTCAATAGATGAATACCAGAGCTCCAGTGGCTACGGGAATCCCTACTGTAAGAGACATGGCCATGTTGGTTTTCCCGTTCTCTGTCCTCCCCATTTCCAAAAGTGTGGATCTATGTGTTTCAGCATGGCCGTCTGGGTAATCTACCACCACTTCATGGTGTAAAACCACCATGTCCTAACACAAGTAACATCAGCGGTAAATCCAGGTCACTAGTTGCATGTTAGTTGGCTTAAAAGGTAATTCTGACAACTACCTGCTCTGTATTGGAGTATGCTAATCTCTCTTCCATGCGCAAGCACGTAACTTCAAATGGAGATTTGCACGATGATGGTATTTCTGTAGGCTCTTGAAATCCCAAAAATCTATTTGGATATTAAGTAAACCCCTTATCATTCAACGGCAACCTTCTCTTTTAAATTAATGAAAACATCACTTCACATTTTATACCAATATATTCGTTTAAAGAACATACACTTTCAATACTTCAAGTAGATAACTGATTCACCTCAGATAATTGTCTCAACTTACATTATTGTTTGTGCTGTCTTAACCGCAGTGTCCTTGTCTTTGCAAAGCCCAAGTTCCGAGATCCTATCAGTGATGTATTTTTCATCAATTACTGGTTCGGGGAAAATCTGTCCGTCTACTCCAAGAAGTCCCAGCAAAAATGCTCTGTGTGTGGGTTTAATCCCATCCTTAAGAATAAGAGTTGATTCTGTACAGAAGAATCCAATCTTGGCAAGTGTCCCCATTATTGGACTAAAACCTGTAAAAAATATCAATCCATAAGATGTCAACCCAAAAATTTGTTGACTAGAAAGCAATCAAGTCTATTACTCCCACAATCCCAAAGAATTATTCACTTTGTCATTTCAAAATATTATTTAGAAGCTACATGAACTACGTTAAAAGCTGAAGATGTTATCAAGTCCAAACTAGGAACTATTTCGAAAAATTGTATTCAATGTTAAAAATTTTGAAGAGTCAAAATAAATAAAAGCGTTCCATCTCCAATAATTTGAACTTTTAGACAAGGTTGTTATTTCTATTTCCACATTCTTGACCAAAAAAAAAAAAAAAAAAAGAAATAGATTGCTCCCATTGAGTGGAATGTTCAAGACTTAAATAAATAAATAAAAGCTTTTAGATGTGGTGGTCACACATTTAAGTCGACTCGCCAAAACCACAAAGCAGATAACAACTTGAGAAGGATGGTATATCAACTTCTTCTGAGCAATTATTTTTCCTTTTAATGCATTATATGGATGAAAATAAAATCTAAAAGTTATCTGTCTAATGCTTTCCTTCAAACCCTAGGTCAGACTCAAGTCTCTTTAACTGAAAGCATTGTATGATGGCCAGTAATGTGACATGCCTTCATAGCGTAGTGTTCCTCGAAAGATGGTTGATGCTTCCTCTCCTATACCATATAAATCTCCATACACTAAGGAGTTGCGATTTGGGAGACACTCTAATGCAAAAGCTGGAAAATCAGGAAGACGAAGCTTCGCAGCTGAATCATAAAGCCTCTGACCTGCATTTAGAATATTGTTAGCCAAGAAAAAGCACATAATGGCAACTACCTCACATGCCCATGCCCATAAAGAGTGAAGATAACTTAGGGAGATAGCAGTTGGAACTTTGAAAAGCTAGTATGTGTCATTATGGGAGATTAATAGCTATTAATATTGGCTGCAAGAGACCAAAAAAATCAGATGAGGACATAAACTCTTTAAGATTGCCAATGATAACATAGGAACCTATCATCTGCATATTACAGAGGCAAGTAGAAGTAGTTTTGGAAGTTGTTTTAGAATTTTAGTACAATATACTTCTTCATGGGATAGATATCAAAAGCAGTTCCTATGCTAAATTACTCACCTTCAACATGAATAATTTCCCCTTGAGATCTATAGGCTGCTGGATTCCACCCAGCTCGTATGGCTCCGGCTGGATTCCAACTAGATATTGTTTCAACATAACAAAATTAATCGACGAGTAGGATGATTGAGATGTAAAATCAACAAAGTAGGAAGTATATTAACAAGTAAAAGATAACAGAGATAATATCTACTTGACTAATTACCAGAAAAATAAGACGCCACTAATTACCTCAAAATGGAATGCGGTAAACATCCGTGTGAATGTATTACGTTCCAGAAAGTTAAGTGAATATAAATAGTAATCGGGTTTCTGTGTACATGGTCATGCTGGGAAGAGAAGTTACTATCTAATTCAAAAGTTAGTCGAGACAGTTTAATCACTAAGGAAAAATGGAAATGCTGAAGCAGTTTGGAGAGGCCAATTTAGCTTTTTGCAAATATGTTAGTGGGTTAGCAAGAAGAGCCGATGAAGAAAGGAGAAAAGATACCCCATAGCTTTTTGCGAATATGTCATATCAAAAAGCCTGCTCAATCAAGCTTCTCAATATTGACAAGATAACCTTATCGAATCAACACTCAACTGAACTTGAAGCCATACCTGAACTTATAAGCTAGTGGGTTGTTGGCAGCAGATGGAGAGGGAAGACCACCACAATAAGAAATGAAAGACCTGATCTTTCCCTTTGCTGCATGGGCTTGGTTGATCATTTTCATTGCCATCATGTGATCTACAACATAAAATAGGTACCACTAGTTAATCAAATGTTTGTCAAAATATACTTGTTTCTTAAGAAAGATTTAGACCAAAAATACAAATTTACAGCGGCAAATTTATTCTTCATCAGGCACTTATCTCAACAATTTTCTATGATAAAAGATGATTGGATATTTTTGTGTAAGACTTTCCATTTTTTGGCATACACCTTGTTAACAAGATTTCCCCTTTTTCTTTCAGTTATCAAGAAATAGTTACTAATCGATAAACAGTAGTCTGCCATAGGGTATCTTCAACTTCGATAAATGGTATACTTAATAACACTCACGGCATTTGGAGGATCATTCTTTATTGTTATTTTGTAATAAAATTGGAGGATCATCTTTTATTATAGTCAAGCAATAAGAAATGCACCTGGTATAGCAGCAAATAGAGTCTGAAGATAGTCGTTTAGGAATAATGCATCCACAAAAAGCAAAGAGCCATAATCATTATCTCAGAAAGTGATTCCGGATTTCCAGGTGCTCTTAGGGTGTGTCTTTAGCATCCTTAGTTAAAATTCTCAGAGGCAATTGCAGTAACCATATGTCTCTATGCGCTATGCACCCTGAGCTATCTATTCCCCGGGGGAGTAGGACTATAAAAGTTTACAGTGACGCCGTTGGTGAGGAATTCAACTCTCTCTCTCTCTCTCTCTCTCTCTCTCTCTCTCTCTCTCTCTATATATATATATATATATATATATATATATATATATATATATATATATATATATATATACGTTTATATTCCATTTCTTAGAATTCTTAATTCATGATTTGTATGGAGGTAATTATGTTACCACAAACAGAGACTAAAGCAAGTGTTGGATTCAAAGCTGGTGTTAAAGAGTACAAATTGTCTTATTATACTCCTGAGTACCAAACCAAGGATACTAATATATTGACAGCATTCCGAGTAAAAGGCAGAGGAAGCCAGATGGTAAGATCTTAGGGTAGATATCGCTATGGGATAAAGAGATAGAAATTGAAGCTTTCAGAAGAGAAGACAAAAAATTGAGAAAGTGGGTATAAATGTGTAATCAGGAGAAAAGATGTTAGCTTTGAAAAGTCTTAACTGGACAACCAGTTTACAGATTTTATTAGAAAACTCCTCTACCCAGTCTTTTGTCTTAACACCCATCAAGGTTAGAACTATATCATGCATTTTTTTATCTTTCCCTTTTATGCTGTCCTATGAAATTCTTTTACAGTTTTTCTATAAGGATTTAGATGGATGAAGATGTATATTGGTAAGAACCCTGTTATGATTGTCAACTTAATAATTTCTTTTGTATGCTTCTTTTCAACCTTTTAATAGTTCTCCATTATTCAGAATATTCTTATCTTCAAAGCATTTAAAAATATGAACTTGCTGAGCTATTTGCCACTCGGTCCTTACTTCATGTATCAGGACTTACCCTTACCTCACCCTTTTGTGTTTTTAGATTTGTTGGAAAAGCAAGTACAACAATATCTAAACATGGTTTGCATGCCTGTGTTCGTACATTTTTGGAAAGTGTTAAATCATTTGTTATGCTTATCATATCACTTATTACAGGTTCATAATGCATCCATCCGTCTTCAATTGGAAGGACTTTATTTTGGACTGTTTAGTTCCTTCACGAGCTCAATAATTTGGTGGGTAGCGGAAGCAGGTTTTAATCACATCTCCAGTTCAATACAAAATGTCCTCTTTTGTTCATCATAGATTATAGGCCCTGTCAGCCTTCATTTCGACTTTCATATGGTTGGCGGAAAGAGGCAAGCGTGTGCATTCATTCAAATACTTTCTACTTTCTGATGAGACCTATCTATTTCACATTCTTAACTACCTATTGTTGCCACATTTTACCCGAATCATCAGTATCGTTTTTTGATCAGATTTTGGTGAACATATTAAGCAACCAAACTACTACACAATAATAATATTCTGGACCCAGCAAGAAGTTTTCAACAAATTCATTGACGCTCTTATTAAAGTTACTTATTGGAGAACATTTAACTGAGAACAGCATTATAATTATAAAATAAAATAAAAAAAAGTGTAGAGCATTTAATTTTCTCGGGAGAAAGTTACCTATTCCTGGGTCCAAGCCCATTTCACCAAGAATAGTAATTCCAGCACATTTTGCGTCTTCGTCTAGCTTTAACATAAAATCATTAACATAGCTAGCTGTGACAAGATGTTTCTTCAGCTGCATCAGGAGATTTGAAGATGCATTTTAGTAGTAGTCCACGAATTCAGGAGAGTTTGATAGATATTAACTTTGAAGATGGGATTTTTCCTCGGAATAAATTGTAAGGATTATAAGATTTCTGGGCCAGGTTATGGTGCATTTAATTGGATTAGCTCATAAAATTATTCTAGATTCATTTGTTTCCGTACAGAATCTAGGGAGAGTGCTCTTTATGTGGTTTGATCCTGTTAGGTCTCTTACGTTGTTGCTCACCATCTTCGGACATATTCAAAGAGCTTTTGAACCCATAGATTTCTTATGAAATTTCAAGAACTGATTTGTACTTAATCTATGTCAGAAATCACTCTCTCTTCAAGATGCTGTCAACACTTGCAGTTTGATCAAATTTTTATTAGCTTATGTTGATTTATTTTTAGTATTCATCAGGGTCCTCTTTTATTATCATACATGATAAGAATCTCGATTACAAGGAGATGACACCCATAGAAAAGAAAGGAAAACTGAAAAGAAAGGAAAACAAATACCTCAATGCATGATTTTGCTACAATACCATGGCAACTAGGAGGCAGTAAGCTGATGACAACATCAACCTGCTTGACGACAAGAATGACAGCATGAGACAAAGCCACTTATTTACAACATACATAAATTCTAGGAGACCAAAGAAAAGCTTTCTGCAATCATCCAGTAATTATAACACTATGTTTAGTATTTGGGATGCTTCAAAACATAATAGATCCTTACCACTACCACTTATGTTCTCAAAGGCTATTTCTTTTCAAAGAGAAGAATATTTCACCACGATAGGCGATCAAAAGACAATACCTGTGAAATGCAACTAGAAAGAGACTCATGATTCATAATATCAAGATGAACTGCTTTTGCATTTGGAATGCCTTCAGTAACCTGTACAATTGAAACTCGATTACTAATGAAAGAAAAAAAGAACATAAAAGTTCTATTAAGTGAAAAAAATTAGAGTTCAAGCATAACATACAACTGTAAATGAAATTATAGTGTATAATTAAGATATGCAACAAATCAGAAATAGAATAGATAATTAATAACTAAATCTACAGCAAATATAGATCAGTCACTTCATGCTGTAACAAAATCCCAATGCAAACAATACAAAGAACTGATAAACTGACACAGGGCCGGGCAGAAACATTTTATTGCAGAAGCAAAGCTGATGAAAAAAGAAAATAGAGAGGAGAATCAAAGAAGTGAACTCAAGAGAATTATATGCTGTTGAAAAAAGACGAGAACATGAGAAGAATATCTTACACAATCTCTAAAAATGTAATATTAGGACATCGGAGGCATAGACTAATATGAAGATATGGTAGTGAAAAAAATACTGCCAAACTTCCAATTTACAGAAATGAAATCATGAGGTTCCTTTTCTTAATTAAGAGTAATCAACGTCTAATGAAACTTGATATACGGGCATACCTCTTCTGCATCCTTCAAGTATAAAGAAGCAACAATTACTTCAACACAATGTTGCTCTTCAAAATCAGCAGTTATAGATGATAAACATTGTCCGGATGACATGCTACCTATTGATGCTAAAAGTTCTGCAGCTGGTCTGCAAACCCGACCAGCACCTAAAATTAAGACCTTCTTTGCATCAGATTTCTCATCTATGATGCTTTGTTGGAATTCCCCAACCTTCAAAGATATCATGTTGTTTTCCTTGTTTTGAGATCCCAAAGAATTTCTTGAATTAGCAAGGGAAGTTAAAGAATCAACTATTTTATCCAAAACTGCTTTATCTTCAGCTCCAACCTGTCCAAAATAATGAAAGCAACAAGGAAGTAAGAATCATCAAGTTTCACATCATGTACGCGTAGGTCAAAATAGGTTAGAGATAAAGTAACCTCCAGTTCTGAGTATGACAAAGCGCTTGTGATTTGACCAACTTGGCACTTCACCAAGTGGAAGGAGCCACCTGCTGCTTCAATAATATCCAAGGCTTCGTTTATGAGGAATTTGTCAAACAAATGACCACTCAGAGATACCTGTCAATTTCAGATGACGGACAGCATAAGAAGATAAAACCATCAAAAAAATAAGAAAAGTATATATTTCATTCTTAACTCAACAGTACTAGTAACAACTAGTTGCAGTTACTAATTAAAGAAGTAAAATCAGAACGTATAAGACTCAAATGCCAAATACCCTACTTTATAGACTGTTTGACCAAACTTCTATGAAACTATAAGTGTTTATTAAGGAGATTAAAGGTGTTTGACCAAACATCTGGGAAAAAATTAAGTGTTTTTTGAGTAGTAGTAGTGAAGCTGCTTTCTGCTGTTGGGAAAAAGCTGGAGAAAGTAGCTTCTCTTTAGAAGCATCAGCTTTTTTCCATCTTTACAGGACAAAATACCTCTAGCAAAAATTCAATTTACCAAACTATCACAACAGTTCAGACAAAATCTAACCTGATGCAATGTCAATAGCACATGTAAGATCAAAGGCTCATGAACATGTGCTCCTCTCTATTTGTAGTTAAACTTTTTGTATTTTAATGAAAATAAAATTGAAAATTTTAATTAAAGTCTCTCATAATAAGTATTTCAAATCATTTACCTATTTAAATAGTACTAATCGTAAAGTGAATCTTTACATGTCTTTTTTCGTAATTTGATGCTCAAAAGCACTTAAAATTAGCCAAAAGCAAAAAGCTGCGATAATACTTACAAAAGCGCTTCTTAGATGATTAGGTCAAAAGCAAATTGCTACTAACTGAAAGTTTAATAGAATAAAGAACACATCGGAATTTACCAAAACGGTGTATTTCCTCCCGTTTGCATTGGAACTAGAAAGAACTGTCGAAGGGTCTCTGCCAATCAAAAGATAACAGAACATCATTTCTTCATAGTAGCAAGTACAAGTTATTTCATACCAGCTCCAGAAATATAATTTCAACGCGCATGTTACAAGCTTTACAAAAGTTATGGAGATCAAAGCGAACTGAAAAGCATATAAAAATTCGAATAAAATTTCATGTTATGCAAGGATACACAACTTGGGAATGGATGAATCTAACATAAGAGACATAGTTATCGATTGTATGCATACAAAAGGGATATTTATTAGTCGCTTCAGTCTAGTTGAGAATTTTACGTATGGACAAGAAAATAACTGGTTGAGAATTTTACAGCATATCAGGACCAGAAATCACTATTGGCCACAATAATTCAACACATGGGAGTTGATCAGAGCATGAGTTCTAAAGCTTCAAGAATTATACTATTGGTTTTAAAAAGGGCGGAGATGAAAAGCACGATAATAAAGAATAAAGATAGCATGAACAACTTACTCTAGGTCAGATTTCCGCATTCGAGGGATGTATTCATACAACTGAGTAAGACCTCCGTGATGGGCTATGCAAGCTCTCCTTAAGTGTGCAGGTAACTCCTCAAGATTTTTAAAGGAAGCTAAGCTTCCCGTAAAGTGGGATAAAATATCTCCGAAATGTTGGGATGCCTATCATATGAAAGAATAGCATAGCTACAGATATCATAAACTCATAGATATATAGGCAAGTAGACAACTGTAATTGGTCGCTTGATGCTGAGATTACCTCTTTTGCAAACTCGGTGGGAAGAATATCAACAGCTGAACACATCACACCTTTACCTTCTATGTCACAATGATATGAATCATTGGAAGGTTCATACCTAGGATCCAACGTTAAAAAATTATAATAACCAGGAAAGAATTACTTAGGTACATTATTGTACATTAAACGGGAAATTAAAATAAGATGTTGAATAAAGAAATCTTTCCAAATATGACGATGGAATCTGCTCCATTATAGACTAAAGAGAAATGCGTTAAAACTTATTAAAAAGTTCACTTATGATTCTTGTTATAGAATGTAGTGCCCAACAGTTTAAAGGAAGGGGAAAGTCTCGGGATCCGCTCTAGTCGAGTTGTTAGATTTCTCTCTCCGGAGTTGCTCCTCTATCTTTCGTTAAAACATACGAGTCCTTATGTTAAGCATCTAATCCTAGTCTTTATGTTATCTGTGTTAGAGGAGTTAGATTTCCCTCATGTTGAATAGTCTGACATCAAGTTGTTAGGACCTTAGTTGTTATGCGAACACTAAACACGACTAATCCATTCCAGAAAGAAAACATTAAGGTGTGCCAATAAAATTCATCGCACGTCAAGGACAGGTCTGGTGGCATTTCGAAAATGGCTTTTGATGGATGGTAGTAATTTGAGCAAATTATAAGGCCTAAAATCTATAGAAATACAGATAAATGTGCAATGGTAGTGCTCCTACTGATTATAATAATAATTTCTTGTGTAACTGCAGAAGGGCTTTAGGTTAATCAACCTATATGTGTTTCAAAAGTTTCTTTTTTTCCTTTTTTTGAATAAAGAAACTGTTACACCATTAAACTGCACTCTGACCATCTGGGTTTTTAATAAGTTCTATGGGAAAGGAGCAGTTATGAAGTATATTTGAAATGGAAGTAACAAACATATTGACAGATATAATAGAATCTTCATAACAAGCTAAAAAGTACCTGAAGAAAGGCGAGTCTATTGATGATGTTTGGTTGATGAACTCGATCGAGCCTCCCACATCACATGTTATGTCACAGATTCCAACAAGTGGGCATCCATTTCTCATGAGGTCTTGAATCTGCTTAGTAGTCAACAACCTAGGAAACCTCTTCTCCCAGTACATACAATTTACTGGAAGAAACAGGGAGATTACTACACATGCAGTTTCACAAATATGCTTGAAAACCTTATGATAGATTAGTTCAAAGACTTCTTTTTGTTGCTTGGTACAATAGAATTGTGTAACGAAGATCAGTAACATAAGAATGTCAAAACCATCAAGTGGTAGCTGAGACCATGACCCTTGATAGGAGAGTATAGGAGAGTGTGGAGGTCGAGAACTAGGGTAGAAGGTTAGTAGGTAGTTGAGAGTTTCTCCTTTTCTTAGTAGTAGTACTAGTACTATTCTTGTATTTTCCTATTCTTAGATCTCTATCACTACCTGTTGTTTCGATTGCTTCAGTTATCTTATTTTTCTGTTGTTGTTACTGTTTGTTGCTACTGCTTCCTTTTTTCACCTTTTTTTGAGACGAGGATCTATCGGAAACAGCCTCTCTACCTTAGGGGTAAGGTTTGTGTGCACACTACTCTCCCTAAACCACACTTGTAGGATTACACTGGATTTTTTTGTTGTTGTTGCAATTTTTTTTTCTTTTAGTAACACTACTAAGAACTCATAATAAGATGAAGAAGGGTGTTTCCATATAATACACAAGAGGCCAACGAGTTAGCATAGGCTCTAGGATGATGAGTCCTCCAGTCAAGCACTGATAGATCTGATTCACTCCGGAAAACAAATGCATACTCACGTCTAGAAAATGACAGCTTACATTTGGCCAGAATTAATCAAATACAGTCAGAACATGAACAGCAAATGCCTGATCATCACTGACCTATGACAGATGCATAAGGAGCTATTTTCTCATGGAAAGCTGGTCTGTATTGCTCTGGATGTGCATAGTAATCAATCTGAAAAGAGTTACATGTCTATTGTTAGCATAATGCACAAGAAAACATCATGGCAGGCAAAGAACTTGGATGCTTTCATTTTCAATAAAGTTAAATGAAAGTTACCAAAATTAATGCCCACAAACTCAAAACTTTGATCTCGTTCCCTTTCGCATTTTAAGGTATCAATATATCATCAATATTTAGTTTTTTTTTTTGGAAAGAAACAATGAAAGATAAAATATTAAAACAATAATCATGCTTTTAAATGGTAATAGTATGTACCTTATCAAAGGATTTTGAAGGATTCAAATGTTCCACCATGTCTTGGCAGGTCGTTACGCAACCATACACTTGAAAGATTCTCTTTGATGGATGTTTGGATTGAGTAAGATCCCTAGCCTATACATGAAAATAGATTTTCTTAACACCAAGTTAAGAAAGTTTCTATTTGAAGTACAAAAAGTAAAGACTTGACATGTGGCATGAAGAGCCTTAGAGATCATTGGCATTTATGTATCTTATTGATGCAAAGTAGGTTCAAAAAACAAACAGGTGTTACAGCGGATAGACTTTCACACACCTTGCGCTCTGGTTTCAGAAAGCTTGAAAGGAGCAAAGAAGTAAAATGATAGGTAGAAAACTCAACTACAATGTGAAGCAATATATCGAGTACATTATCTTAAGAAAGTATGCTCAATCTTACTGTCTCATGTAGTTCTGCAAGTTTTCTTGGATCCACAAAAGTATGAGGAAGAAGCTTAAAGATTTCTTGTGCACCACGAGACACTACATAGGATATACAAAATTTATCCAAAAAATATATGATGAGAAGTTTATAGAATGATCTGGTGAAAATAGTGGATCTATGAAAGAGGAAAATCGAATATAGTTTGAACCAAAGATGAACTAGACACGTCAATAATCTGCAACCAGTCAGGCCAAATTACTTACCGTTTCCAGAACCAGTGAAAACAAATACAAGAGGACATATTCCGGCCGGAAGTCCCATGGTCGCTATCTCCTCGCCTACAGAAATTACTGCAGCCTTAGCAGCAGCCAATGAAGAGTACATGTACGATGAGCCAAGTGAGAGAAAGGGCGTTGAGTAGCCATGGTTGAGATACCCTGAAACGTGCATCCTTATGTATAAGAAAAGAGACAAAGGCAGAAAAGAAAATAACACACAACACACACAATTACCGGCATCTGCAAAGAAGATAAACAGCAGGGTCTATGCTCATAGGAAATCCCAAGCAACTATACATGAAATTTAATAAATCACTTTCAAGTTACAAACAATTGCTTACACAGTCCTAATCCGCGTAGAAAATCAATCATTCCAGCTCGACCAGCAAAACTTCCAAACGCAAGTAACCTCTTCCCAGTGTCTCCAACTATAAGCTCGTAGTCGAACAGAGAAGCCCTTTCAGCTAATATCTAAATATCAATGAGAATGTTAAACTTCCGAGGGAAAAATCACCATGCCTGTTCAATCATTGCAGACTAGAATAACAGCTATGTACCTTATCCAACAAGGGCATATTTTCCTTTTGTGCCTTGTGAGTATGCGAGAAGAATGCATAGGCTCTATCAGGAAGAATCATCTCCAACTGTATTCAAGTTGAATTAATTATCACAATAAGCAAAACACAACGGTTTCAGAGAACTCAGTGAGAACTTGTTAAAAAAAGTTAGTACCTTGGGCTGTTTGATACCCAATATGAGACCACAGTCGGACAAGTCCTCAGAAATCTCGCATCCAACGTCCTCATAGAGAGCATCATGATGAACACGCTTCGTGGATGGCTGCACGATGATGCGCGACACTCCAGTCTTACCTCTCCCACCATGCAGCAACCGAGCACAGTGCGAAGGAGTCAGAGGAGCCCGTCTTTCCCACTTGTTGGTCGCCTCTGAGAGGATACCAACTACTCCATTTCCAAACATTATCACTGGACCAAGTATTTCTCGATCAAATTTTGGCAAATCAGTCTTGGAGCCAAAAAGAAAGAAATAACAAAAACAATGAGCACATTAGCATAAACTGATTTTTCAATTAATTAGAAAATAACTACTCCCTCCGTTTTAATTTAGACGACACACTTTCCTCATTAGTCCGTTCGTTTAAAAAAGAATGACACATTTCTATAATTGGAAATAATTCAACTCTAAACTTTTCATTTTACCCTTAATGGGAAGGGTTTATAACCACACAAATGTCATGGTCCCACAAAGCTTTTAAAACCACAAGTTTCAAAAGTCTTCATGTTTTCTCTTAAACTTCGTACCAAGTCAAACTAGGTCATCGAAATTGAATAAATTGAAAGGAAGGAAGTACTACATAAGTTAACTTCCAGTACGCTATTCCAGTACTCTGTCTCAGAGCAACAACCTAAATAGATAAAACAACTAGTGGAAATAAGTGAAATTGTATTTTAGCTAAAAATTCGAAACAGATGATCAGGAGTAATTGTTGACAGGATGAGGTGGAGTTAACTGTGAAATGAAAAAAACGATCACTCTTATTTTTGCTAAAATTACAACATAAAATTCACATAAAAGTTGCAAACATTACAGAAATCCCCCAGTTCACCAATTCTGATCATTTCGTGTCAACGAGGAAAAAAAGAAAAAAAAAAAAAAAACTGTGCAATAGTTTTAACTGCAGCGGAACAAACACACACAGAGTCACATGCAAAAGCTGAATAGACCGAAAAAGGAGAAAAGCAAAAAGGGAATCCATGGAATATACATGAAAAACTTTTTACCAGACTTGTAAACTAGTTGTAATGAATCTTTTCCTTCTTTCTCTTCGACTTCTCTTTAAACGTGAAGTCAATAATGGAGAGCATGAAAAGTTGTTATTTGATCAGCAGAGAAAGAGCAAGTATTTATTGATAGTGAGAAGAAAACAAGCAAAGTATTTCAATGTGATTTTGATTGGTACAATATAATTTCGACTGGGAACTGACGTGTCGTCTTGATCGAAATGGATTTGATAGCAATTTTTTTTTCCTAGAGAAAAGAGGAAAATCTCCACGTATTGAGTGTTGATGTTGAGTCTAACTAACGTAACTGGCCTAATGTTTACGTGTCATTCACTTCCACAGCAACTCCTTTTGTCCTTTTCCCCTTCTACGTCAACTGCTCTGCCTACATTAGTTTCTTTTTTTTCTTCCTCTTGTGTCATCTGACAGAGATATTACATCTGTTTTATTCCACGTGACACTATTTCTTTCTTACTTTATTTTTAAAAAATTGACATCTTTTTTAGTTTCGAATTCTTTTTATTCTTAAATAGGCACAAAATTTTTATGATGTATTTATTTTTTTAATTTCAAAACCTTTTTTTTTTGTTTGATTTCTTGCTATATCAAACACTTGCCAAATTTCAATATATATAGCTAAAGTACAAGAATACATTTTGGCCTTTTGCCGTTCCATGTGAACTGCTACCACTGTTTCCTTCGTTTTTTGTTTGTTTCCTTTCACTTTTGTCCTGTATTGATTAAATATAGTAGCACCACATTATTTTTTCCGTTTTATTAGAGTACAATGGCAATGCATGCGTACAGTTTCTTTTGTTATCGAGTTTGTGAGATCAATATTTAATTTTTATCAATTGATTCAATAAGGTCGTTGTAGTAATTACCCAAAAACAATAAAGATAAATTGTCATAAAGATGTAAGATTAATCCAAATAGGCAAAAAATAGACTTAGAATGCTCTTGGAATAACCTTTTAAACAGAGACGATTTAGACGAATCGAGAAATTAAATTAGTAAAAAATTACGTAGATTTATTGTTTCTCTTTTAAACGTTAGAGTCAGAATTGGCAATCTTGAATCTGCAAGCTTACTTGCTGCCATATTTTTGTTTTAAATTGACTGTTAGAATATTGCCTCTCATAGAGCGAAATAGATAATAGATGATTTAGACAATTGAAATAACTAATTAGAAAGAAATAGATTATACAGGATTTGTGTAATTGAACTAACTAATTTGAGATCAAGAAGTACCCTTGTTGGTGCAGATTAAAGTACTACCGCACCATAAACCTATTTATTTATTTCTAAAAATTATACGATTATGCACGATTATGGAGCTTTTTGGGACTGGTAATCGAAAAATAGTCAATATTTGCAATGTCATTCAAAAATAACCACTATCACGGAAAGTTCCAGCATAATATGCACGATTATGGAGCTTCTGCGTATAAACTTCCAACATATTATGTTAGAAATCTAGGACATGAAAAGTTCGAGCACAATATGCGAGATTATAGAGCTCCAGCATACAAATTTCCAGCATATTATGATGGAGCTCCAGCATATTATGATGGAAGCTCCAGTATATTATGATGGAAGCTCGTATTTAAAAAATTTGAACTCCAGCATATTATGTTAGAATATTTTCGGATCTTTAACAGTGTTTTCGTTTAGATTTTATCTTTATATGAAAAGTGGCTAAATGTTGATTACTTTTGAAACTATGGCTACTTTCAATTACCATTTATACATCTAGCTATTTTTGAATGGGAAACTTAACCAAATGTCCAAAGTAAGTCTCAACTTACCAACCTCTAGCCATTAGTCATAGACTTACAAAAACTAGACAAGTACATATAAAAATTGAAACCCAAATAAATAAGGTTCTTTCTCTCAAAGAATCGCATGCAAAAAATCACCTTCCATATTTTTAAGTGTGATTAGCAACATTAGATGCAAAACGGAAAGAAAATTTCATGGATGAGGTAGTAAATAAAGGTGATGAAATACAAAAAAAAAGTTCCAAAAATCTAAGCAAAAAAGGAACTTTTTCAAAGGGTATAATTGAAATTCACTAAAAACATATAGATAAGTCAATATACAAAATTTGAGGAAGATTGGAGGTGATTTGGAATGGTTTTGTATCAAAATTCGTAATTACATCGAGTTCAAAAAATTCTTCTACGACACATGTATCAAACATGTATCGCGCATGTATCTCACACACAGGTATACATGGATATACATGTGATACTCAATTGATACAAATATGATACATATGTGATACACAATTGATGCACATATCATTTTTTTCACATTCAATTTTTACTTCGAATTTTCAATTCAAACCATCTCAAAACTCCACCAAATTATCCCAAAATTGAGATTCAATCTCCTTAAGATATACCCAATCTATTTATCATGACCGAATTTTTCCACCAACAGGACCATGATGGCGCCTAACCTTTCAGTTGTTAGGCAAGCCAACAGTTAGAGATTAATACGCTAACTCTTAAACAATTCAGTAAATAATAACAATTAAATCATAACATATTAAAGGAGTGCGGAGTTTTATGATAACCAAAATTATTATACACAACTACCCAGAATCTGGTGTCACAATTCACGAACTTCTAAGAGTCACTACAAATAACTGGCTGAAGGAAAGTACAACTGTTTTCGAGTTAAAAGAAACAGTAAACTGAAATAACTGGAAGGGAACTCTAGGGTCTGCGAATGCCGGAAGATCTACCTTGGGTCTCCTTTGGGATTGAAGTCAGCAGCTCAACTCGGATCAACACGATCCAGTATCAAAATCTGCACAGAAAGTGCATAGTGCAGTATCAGTACAACCGACCCCATGTATTGGTAAGTGTCGAGTCTAACCTCGGCAAAGTAGTGACGAGGCTAGGACAAGACACTCCCAAACAAACCTGTGTAGTATATCAATACATATACACTAATAATAGCAACTAAAGAAACAAGGCAAGAAGTATTGGTAAGGGGGCATGCTGAGGAGATTACAAGACAAAGAATTACAACGGAATTGAGAACATGAACAATCAGTATACCTTAAACAGATAGAAATGGATAAACACAGTAAAGGAAAGTGCACGGCATCACCCTTCGTGCTTTCACTCTCAACCTCGCCAGATAAATAATAGAAACATGCACGGCATCACCCTTCGTGCTTTTACACCCAACATCACCATAATGAACAATAGAAACGTGCACGGCATCATCCTTCGTGCTTTATCACTCACTCACAAAATATTGCACGGCATCACCCTTCGTGCTTTAACACTCTCCCTCACCAAAACAATGAACAATGACAACGGGGAGATAGGCATATCAAGAACAAATCTTACTTCAACACTTAATTCCACAATACCAGCCTCAACTTTGAGTCAATACTCAATCAATACCAAATTCAGTAAAACATGATAAGAAATTGCTCAACATGTCGAATAGCTAGTCTAATCATGAAAAATGTGATCAAAGAATACAACATTTACAAGAATAAGACTCATTCACATGCTATGACTCGACAACAACGCATAGGTACTTGTCACATCACCTATACATTGTACTCAACATCCAAACATGTAGCAAGTAGGCAAATAATACCTAATCCCTCAAGCCAAGGTTAACCACGACACTTACCTCGCTCCAACGGCCAAACTCAAAGCTCAATCACCGCTTTTACCTTCACACAAGCCTCTGGACCAATAGAATCTAGCAAATTACCAACCAAATAATTCAATTTAAGCCTTAGGAACTACCCACGATTGCAAGGAATGCAATTTACGTTGTTTTTTAAAAAGTCAACAAAAGTCAACACCCAGGCCCGCTTGGTCCAAACCCGAAATTCGGACCAAAACCCGATTACCCATTTACCCCCGAACCCGGGTATATAATTGGTTTTGGAATCCGACCTCAATTTGAGGTCTAAATCCCCAAATTTTGAAATCCCTAATTTCTACAAAAAATCGCCAATTCCACCATGAAAATCTTAGATGTTACAAAATTTAGCTCAAAGTAATAATATAAAAATAAAAAAATAGACAAAAATGTAGGGAGCAAGAGAGATGAGATTCTTATTTCTTCCATATATTCAAGTATGTACAATGTGATGCCAAAACCCTTTATTTACGGATTACATAGAGGTAAACAAAAGAATGCCATAAACAAGATATTAAACATTTGAGATCATGTAGTAAGATCATGGGGAGGTTATGGAGGTATGGGAGTTACAACCATAACTCCATATAAGTATTGGAGTAGTGGGAGTTATGGAGATAATGGAGAAGAGTAGTGGGTATTACTCCTTTTAGGAGTTATGGACATCCACCATTAGATAATTATTTATAACACTCCCCTTTGGATGTCCATAGATAATGTGCCTCATTAAAACCTTACTAAGAAAAAACCCTGTGGGAAAAAAAAACCTTAGTGAAGAAAAAAGAGTACACATATCTTGTAATACGCATTGTTTGCTGCCTCGTTAAAAACCTTGCTAGAAAAACCCAGTGGGATAAAACCTCAGCTAAGGAAAAAAGAGTGCAGCGCGTATCTTACTCCCCCTGATGAAAACATCACTTTACTTTTCGGAAATGACACATTCCGATCCCGTATACCAGCTTCTCAAATGCTGGGGTTGGTAATGACTCATTGAACAGATCCACCAAATTATCAATCAAATAAATTTGTTGAACGTCTATATCACCAATCTGTCGAAGATCATGTCTGAAAACAACTTTGGTAAAATGTGCTTTATTTTGTTGCCTTCAATATATCCTTCTTCCAATTGATATAAGCAAACAACATTATCTTCAGTATTATTGGAATCTTCTCTTCGCAGTTAAGTCACACGTCTGTTGTTTGTTGAGCCCCTTGCTTTATCAGTTGCTTATCTTGGAATGACTTGAATAAGTATCAACAATTAACTGCCTTGTAAAATGACAATATGGTGTTACCCTCACATGAAAATAGATTTTCTGAACATCGAACTATGCCCTGCATTTGTAACCAACAAAACCTTGACAATATTTGTTAGAATAAATAAATCTATATCAAGGATTCCTTTTGCAATATAATACTAATCATATTTCAATATCTCCATATAACCTTTATATTTTCAGCTGTTGGGACTATCCGTCCAACTTCATATTTTTGAGATGAAGACAATTTTCTTTGCATATTTTTCCTTTTGGCCAATCATTTATCTGTCCAAATTCCATGACATATTTGAGCTCAAGATCCTCGTCAATATTAATAATATTGAGCGCTACATTATATTAACAACATCGTCGACGATCATTTTACATCGGTTCCATCATCGCACAATAAAGACATAACTTATTGAGATCTCTTTATCTCATTATTTTCAAGTACCTGAGCCTCTCCCATGAGGTCTTATAAAGTGTTATGTCATGGTGCTTTTATAAAGCACTTGCCTCCTTATTGTGACCATCTTGAACATTTGCTCTTCTCCTTCTTCAAGGAGTTTTATCTTTGGAACCGATTAGTCTATTACGCTTCATGCGTGTCATAAACTCTGTCCATAATGGAATTTATTCTATTTGGAGCATTAACAGCTGAAATATGATATTTAGCTTTGGGTCAGCAAAAATGCTCCTGGCAATATTTTGGAAATGAATTATCACTTGAACTTCAAGTTCACATAAGTTCACATTTTCTTGTACGAGGATCTAGATATATTCATAATAATTCGTCCCACGAATAACTGTTTCAGCTGCCCATTTTCTCCCCCTAATGTTAGGATCGCCAACACATTTCTCAACCTTCTTTGGGAACGCATCTTTGTGCATTGTGGTGTCACAATTAAATCATATAGCACATCCATATTTCAATATGGGAATTATTTGGTTCCTGACCCTGAACTAATTGTGACGGGGAGAATTTATCATAACTTGTCTAGATGCGTACAAGTGCTGCTCTATATTAAATAATACATCTCACACCGAATTTCTTTTTGGTAATTTTGTTCTCATAACCAATGATTTAGCTATAATTGGAGGCATACAATCTCTGCTAAACCAACTTGGATTTAAACCAGCATTATCAAGATAAATTTATATTATGGACTCTGCTCTAATAATTTGAGCAATCAATCTTGCAAAATTCAAACTGCAAGTTGAAAACACACATGCGACCATACAATAGATGCATCTATTAAAATCATATAATAGTAAACTGTCCACATGACAGGTGACTGGGCCCATATATATATCACCTTGTATTCGTTCTAGAAATCAAGGGATTCAATCCCGACCTTAACTGGTATATCATGAGAATAAGAAGCACAAGAGAATTCTTGTAGAATCTTATATTTCTTCAACATATGCCAATGTGAATTCTCAATCAATTTTCACATCATAATTGAACCGGAATGGCCAACCGGTCATGCCAACTGTTGTTTATTTCAGTAAATATTTAATTTACTATGGCATGTGATTCCATCATCATGCTTATACATCTGTAGTACAGATAGAAGAAAAGTCGGGCAACCTTTCATATTTACCCGGTATGTTATAGTAATATGAAGATAATCAATCTTTCTTTCATTTATAGTCTCAACATGCCAACCATTTTGGCGAATACATTTGAAACTCAAAAAGTTTCTTTTGAGACTTACTACAATATCAATGTCAAGAATAATTTCATTTATTCGGGTAGTAACAAATTCGCTCTTCTGGAGCTCTCAATAATTTTGCACTGCAAGATCTTTTATAACACCATCCAAGTGGTGAATTTTTCCTCAACAGAGAAAATTATCCTATCATAATAATTGTCATGGTCAAAATTATCATAAGCAAAATCTTTTCTTGCTTTAATTTTGCCTTTAATAACTTTTTATAAGGCGTGGCAAAATATTTTCGACTTACCACATGTACACGACCAATGACATATTCGTGTAACCACATAGTAATGTTTATGATCTTTCTTTCTCTCAAACCCCCCATAGAGGTGAGTTGTAGTATTTATTCAATCATGCATTGGACGTCTTTATTCATTACTTTTATCACATATTGCCACATTCATCTTTATGAATGGGTCTGCATTCTCAATGCTTATCACAAGTCACATTCTCTTCAAGGAATGAATCATAATCAGCGACGTGCTTTATTATTTTTCCACACCAATTTGATGGTAAACATTGCCTTCATATTTTGAAGGACTATTTTGAGAACCCTTATTGTTCTCATTTTACAATTACCATAATGATGACTATTATTATTTGATCTTTGGCACGCCCAAGTTTATTGGTCAACCGCTTGTCTTCATTTAGACTTATTATGTGCCGCTATCACATTCTCTTCAAGAATGGAGCAAATCAAGTGGGACATTTCATGCCTTTTCATGAAAGATACATTATTTTTCTTTCATTATATAATTAATATGGTGCATTGGGGCTCAAACCCAATGCCTTACCCATATAAAGGCATGTTAGACCATAATGAGTTGTGACTCGAAGTCAACTCTTATCATTATGGTGCACTAGGACTCGAACCCGATGTCTTACCCCCATGGTGCGGAACTTAAAACCTACCGTCTTATCCTTAACCTTTGGCATAATAGGCCATAGCGCATCACCCCTGAGCCTTTAATCACGGGGAGCCTTAAATAACATTTCCATCAATTGCCGAAAAATGACTGCCCATGGATATGTATAATACACAGGCAAATCAAAAGATTGGCTTGTATTAACATCCATCCCAGTGGCTTCAATTCCGGTAACATCTAGATTGCTCAGCCAAGAAACAGTTTCATTAGATTCCAAACCTGACTTAAGATATTTTTTGTCAGAACCGCTATGTTGACAGGTGGTAGTGGAGTTAGCAACTAAGAAGCAGCAGAAGACGGCAACAATGATATACACCCCAATTTGACCTCCATTTTACATCTTACCATTGGAAGGTCCTGCTAATTTCCCAAGCACACCTTTCTCGGCCTTTCATGCTTAAGGAAAATGCAAAGAAACCACAAATTTCTAATCAAAAAAAAAAAAAAAAACCAGTTAGTGAAACCTTTATTTCCTTCTAGCAACAGAATTGTGGTATAAGGATAGTGCACAATATATGCCTATACGGAGGTTACAAAAATGAGAGCATATTTAGTTAGAGCATGAGAGCATATTTAGTTAGATCTTCGTGCTGATAACGTGTTGCGAAATTTAGCTCAAAATAATAATATAAAAACAAGAAAATAGACAAGAATGTAGGGAGCAAGAGAGAAGAGATTCTTATTTCTTCCATATATTCAAGTATGTACAATGTGATGCCAAAACCCTCTATTTATAGGATTACATAGAGGTATACAAAAGAATACCATAAACAAGACATTAAACATTTGAGATCATAGAGTAAGATCATGGGGAGGCTATGGAGGTATGGGAGTTACAACCATAACTCCATATAAGTATTGGAGTAGTGTGAGTTATGGAAATAATGGAGAAGAGTAGTGGGTATTGCTCCTTTTAGGAGTTATGGACCATCCACCATTAGATAATTATTTATAACAGATTCTAGGTTAAAATCTTGTAAAATGAAGTGAAAAATTGAAAGAAATGAATTAAGAATCACTTACCGATATTTGGGGAAGAAGTGGTATTTGGAAAATCGCCTAGAGGGTTTCTTGTTTTGAAAAATGAACAAAAATCTCATCTAAGTCATGTTTTACCAGCTGCAGATGTCGCAAATGCGAGAAATTGATCGCATTTGCGATGATTCCCACCGTCCTACCTTCTTTGTAAATGCGAAGAAAAGTTCGCAAATGCGAACTAAGCTGGTCGCAAATGCGATCAGATGATCGCAATTGCGAATGTTGCCTCCCCCTGTCCCCATCGCAAATGCGAAGGAATGGTCGCATTGCGAACATAAGCTGGCCTAGCTTCTCTTTGCATTTGCAGTGAGAAGCTCGCAAATGCGAACTCTTCAGAGATCGCAAATGCGATGATCGACCTCGCATTTGCGAGGTCTAAGGCCTGCAACAAAAACCAACAGTGTTCAAATTCCTACTTTCACTTCGTTGCCTATCCGAAACTCACCCGAGCCCTCGGCGCTCCAAACCAAACATGCAAGTCTTAAAACATCATACGAACTTGTTCGCGCGATCAAATCGCCAAAATAACACCTAGAACTACGAATTTAGCACCAAATCAAATGAAATTCTCAAGAACACTTTGAAATTTCTATTTTCTCAACCGGACATCCAAATCACGTCAAACCAACTCCGTTTCTCACCAAATTTCACAGACATGACTTAAATATTATATTGAACCTGTACCGGGCTTCGAAACCAAATTACGGACCCCGATTCCAACAAGATCAAACATTAACAATTTCTTAAAAACTATTAAATTTTCAAACTTATAATTTATAACAGAAATTCGTAACTCGAGCTAGGGACCTCCGAATCAGATTCCACGCCCAGGTCCTATATTTTGATACGGACCCACCGAAATTATCAAAATACGAGTCCGGGTCCGTTTACGCAAAACGTTGACCAAAGTCAACTAAATCTACTTTTAAAGGCAAAAATTATTATTTTCATCAACTTTCAACATAAAAGCTTTCCGAAAATACAACCGGACTGTGCACGCAAATCAAGAAGGAATAAAATGAGGTTTTTAAAGGCCTCAGAATTTGGTTTTAAATCATAATATGACCTATTGGGTCATCACACTATTCTAATAACACCCACTCAAAAGAAAGCAAAAATTTGATATTTTTTTCCTACAAATAGCTAATTGGCTAATTAGTAATATTTTATGAATTAACAAATTTTGTAATGAACTACTTATAAATGGACATAGCTGGTAGTTTTCCTTTTTGAATTCGGATTTTTACATACCTATATACTATTGAAAATTTTATTACCAAAATTGTCTATGTTTTGTTATTTAACCGACCTACACAAGTTTTGTTTATAAAATATATATATTTCACCTTAAAAGGATCCCAATCCATTATTAGTGCCTTCAATCAAGGGATTTAGTTACACCCTTTTCCTTTTTTCTTTCTCTTCTCTTTCCTTATTTTTCTGCAATCATCGGCAGTCTCTTCTCTACAATCTTCACCTTCTTCGAACATAAGAATCTTCTCTTGTAAAACTTATTTTCACTTCTTCGAGCATATGAAATGGGAAAATTATAGTATAAGAATAAAAGATCGAGTTGACAAGGTGTGAATACGGACACTGCCTATATTCCTTTCTTCCTTCTTTTTTTTAAACTTAGGCAAAATTTATGTTATAACGTCAACGAATACCTTGGTAGAGTACTCCAACACTCATATATCACTCTTTCTGTAATGGTATAACGGAGAAAGATTAGAAGTCAAAGCAAGAATAACAAGTAAAATCTACTACTTATACTAAAGATACAGTGGTTTTCTGAAACAAGTAAAGCTTTGAAAAATGCAAGAGAAGGAAAAAAGAAAAGAATAATGGAACTTTAACTTACTGTCTGTGTGATGAGCCTTGGACAAAAGCAAGAAAAGAAGCAAATAAACTCCGAGGGTTTAGATCTGGTTTTCAGGACATAGTATTAAACCACTTTTTAGAGCATAAGAATCTTCTCTGCAATCTTCACCTTCTTCGAGAAGATTTAAGTTCTATTGTAACCTTACTAAGAGAGCATTCCGCATTAAGAAAAGTGAAAAGAAAATGAAAAACAGTTTTAAACTCTGACAGTTTGAGCAAACATATGCCTACAATATTTTGTATTTGATTTATACAATTTATCTACAATTTTCATACATATTTTTACACAGTTAAGTACAACTACAATGTCATACAACTTAAATATAATTTTTAATACAATATGTCTTTTTTATATTTTGTATCTGATTTATACATAGTAAAAATAATTTTCATACAACTGATTGTATATTATACAACTTATCTACAACTTTCATACATTATTTCTGCCCCAGCTATATAATACTAAAATATCATACAACTTAAATATAATTTTTATACAAATTTTATACAATATTGTTCAACTTTCATACATTTAAATAAAAAAAATATATAAACAATAGAATACAATTTTACCTACAATTTTACTACAACTTCACTACAATTTCGTAAGTATAATGTATATCATTTCTTCTTCTTCTTCTTCTTGTTCGAGTTTCAATCTGAAATTCAGTCAAAATCAAGTTTAATCTTCACTGAAACACCCTCAAAATTGAGATATAAACTCCAAACAATATTTTCAATTGTTTGCAACAACACCCAATCCAAACAAATAATGATTTTTGAAAACCCAAATTCAAATTCAAAGCTTCAAAGCTTTTTAATGGCTATTAATGGTGGAATTGCTGCTCTCTTTTCCNAGATATATTATTTATTTTCTTTTTTCTTTTTTCTTTTCTTTTCTTTTTCTTTTTACTTCTTTTTTTTCATTTCTTCTCTACTTTCGACGACATTCACTCGTCGACGACTTTGTTTAACCATTCTTCTTCCATTTATTCTGTTTTTTTTCTTCCTCTTTCTATCCTTTTCACACACAAATTAAACTCTCAAAAAGATCTATTCATAAGCAAAGCAAAATTACATCAGATTGGGTGGGTGGGTGGGTGGGGGGATTTCATCATCGGAAAACCTTTCCACACAGAAAAAACGGAGGTATTGAAATTTTAACTGGAAAAAATCTTCTTCTAACCTAGCAGACACACTTATACTCATATTATTATATCATCACTCACCTCTTAATTATAACATTCATTATCTTTATGCCA
>NW_017671195.1:34094-38211 GCF_001879085.1 Nicotiana attenuata | reverse complement strand
AGAGAGAGAGAGAGAGAGAGAGAGAGAGAGAGAGAGAGAGAGAGAGAGAGAGAGCAGGAGGGAGAGAGAATAAGGATGAGAAATAATTGATTCCTAATATAAAGGGATACTCATTTAATTCCTAAAGTATATAATTGATAAATTTGTATATATGATGTAATTAAATAGAAACTTGAGTAGAGAGGGTAATAAAATTTCCAATAGTGTATAGGTATGTAAAAATCCCTTTTGAATTCACCCAATTTACCCTCTATAGTTTGGCACACACTTTTGTACCCTATTTTAACCAAGTTAAAGCAAAGTACAATATATTGAAACTTTCGGGTTTGTTTAGTTATGTAAGTATCCACTTAACATTTTTAGGCATATTACAACACCTACTTTAACTAAGTAATATTTAAAGTGAAACTCAATTTTTGTTGTTTCACCTTAAGGGTTCGTTTAGTTATCAAGATAATGATATTAATCTTGGGATAAAATTTGGGATTGCATCTATCACTTTTTTAGTTATGAATATTAGCTCATATCGGTATAAATTTTATACCAAAATAATGTTATTAACTATCCTATATGGAAGGTGGGATAGCTAATCACATAAATATTCTAGTCCATAGGATATCCATGTCTAACCCATAATTGAACCAAACGAGGGTTCTAGTTATCCTAAAAGGAAATGTATTGGGCACCAATTAAGATCAGCTAAAGTGATTACCTTACAAAGCTTAGATTAAATAAGCTAAAGCCTTGTAGAATATGGATGCTTAATGTCACGACCCAAACCGAAGGGTCACGACGGGCACCCAGTGCCTTACTCAACCGAGTACCAGCGTAACATATCTTTCTTATCGTACTATTATTAGTAACTAGGCCAACATGGCCACAACTCGTAATATATAACTATAAGTGGGAAAGCAGGGAGAAATTCAAAAATAGCCAGATTTACAAGTGGTCATTCAAAAATAGCCACAGTTTCAAAAGCAATTCAAATTTAGCCACTTTTCATGTAAAGATAAATCTGAATTAAAACACTGTTCAAAATCTGGAAAATACTCCAGCATAATATACTGGAGTTCCAGCATAAGTATACTGGAACTCCAGTATATTATAATGGAGTTCCAAAATTAGTATACTGGAACTCCAGCATATTATAATGGAGTTCCAGCATAAGTATACTGGAACTCTAGCATAATATACTGGAGTTCCAGTATAATATACCGGTCCAGTATAATATGCTGGAAGTTCATACACATGTGCTCCAATTTCCAGTATATTATGCTGGAACTTTTTGCGTGTTGGAGGTCCAGCATAATACGCTGGAAGTTCATATACAGGTGCACCGATCTCTAGCATATTATGCTGGATCAGTCCCTGTTGCAACAAAATAGTGGCTATTTTTCAATGACTTTGCAAACGCTGGCTATTTTTGAATGATCAGTCCGAAAATTGGCTAGCCCGTGCTATTTAGGGTGTTTCTTTAAGGACTTTTAACTAACTAACTAACTGATCACGCCCAACTATGCCTTATAAAAGACAAAGCGGTCGTTGCAAATATTATCCGGTTTTAAGTCCGGAGTCGAATCCTCAGGGAACTAACCTATCTATTACAACTCTTGGCAATGTTATTATTAACTCAACCAATTTCTAGATGCAAGATTTCGATCAATAAAGATTGTTTTTTTTTGTTTAACTACTTCAAATAATATTAAAAACAACAATAAGCTAAAGCGAAGATAATTCAATGGTAAAAAGGTCTAGGGCAGTGATTTACCCAATTGCTAGTTTAGGTCTTGACTCTTTCGCTATAATCTCGCCGTAATACCCTATGAGGATTAAGAGCTATGGGTTATCGTAATTATCTCTCGATCAACTACAATAATTTACTAGAGCATTCTCTCGAACTACTCTAGCTGACAATATGTGCAGCACTAAATTATCCCACCAAAGTTTCGTTATCTCTAAACCCACTTTTAAATTCAAGTAATGAATCTCTTCAATTACCCAAAAGTGGTGTTGTTCAACAGCTTTCTAACCTAATATTCTTTCTCAAGCAATATGAGGTAATTAGACACGATTAATCAAGGGCCCATTTAACTAATCTCCATACAAAACGAAGTTGAACAATCATATAATAAATCCGGCTCGATTATAACAAGTTGAGTCAAAACTTCAACCAACAATTGGTTCCATTAACCCTAGATAATTGTTTAGCTACTCATAACAAAATAAGAGAAAACTACTAAATTGTTCATAATATAAAATTGCAAGAAATAAGGAGATAGAAAAACTCTAATTTCTTGGTGATCTTCTCACACTTGTTCTTGCTTCCAAAGTATTCTAAAAACAAGCTTAAAACAATCTTGGGCGAGTTTTTAAAGCTTATAAGGGTTTTACAAAAGTTTCCCCGAAATTACACTTTGGTCCCCAAACTTCCAGCAGCGTGAACAGTGTGAGAGTTGACCTTTCTGCCTCACTTTTTTAATCTGCCGCGGTTCACCGCGGTCGCGGTGGACTTCTTGCCCAGGCCATTTTTTGCTTCTTCGTGCTCGGGTACTTCTCGAGTGGGCGTTTTCTTCACATTATCGCCTCCAAAACACTCCATATTGCTTCCTCACATATAATATTCCCTGCGAAACAAAAGAACACTATTTAGAGCATTTTGTTGGCAATTTACCTATAAAACAACAACAAAGCATGGTCATATTAAGGTGTAAATATCAACTATATAGCCTACTATCAACACCCCACACTTAAATCATTGCTAGTCCTCGAGCAATCCACCACACTCCATCAAAATTCCTTCCCTAAGCTTTTCCCTTAACGACTCACACCATGAACATTTTACAAAAGTCGCACCTAGTAGTGAACAACCTTTACCTCAAGAGTCAAACCTTTCGTACCATGCAGCATTCGCACTTACTCAAACCACTCTATACAAGAGTCAAGACTTACCTTTCCTTTGTGAATCACATGCCCTCACATCATACAAGAGAGTAGTTCCACATATAATGATACTTAGAACAATTAGGAACTAAGATAGACAAAATTCGCTCACTCTCAAAAAGAACATTCACATGCCACAAAGATGCACCATAGGCTTGCCCGTAGTGTAATACTCTACTAATTGAGCCCACTCAGTCTAAGATCAATAGGATTTACTTGGTTGTAATGTAGGCTAAGGGACGGATAGGATATATTTAGATATAGTGACTAACCTCCCTAAGCACTTTTAAAGATCATAGTTGTGCCAACCAAACACTCCACCACATTTATTTAAAATATCCCCATCCATTAGGTGCAATTTGTACAAGCTACCACTTATCAACCACTACATTATTTATAACTTCTTTTATTTTTTTTCCTTTTTTTTTTCGTGATGCTTCTTCTTTTATGCTTCAAAATTCAGCACATTTTCTCTATCTCAATGGTTCCACTCAAAAACCAAACCACCACCCCACACTTTTGATTTTGCATATTTTCAATACCATTCAAGTGCTTATTGGGAGGTAAAAGGGTTCAAACAGCAGGCTATTCAAACAATTGGGTAAGGTTCGCAATGTGGTTGCCAAAGAAACAGGCTTATAGGCTCAACGGGGTTAACTAAGATGTATTGCATTCAGGTGGGTTTACTTTATATGTCTGGCTCAACAAAGAAATGCCTATATCACTTCTACAACTGAATGAAACTACAATTTCTCTTTGCAAACACACAGGGCAAGTTCTAGGCACGAATCATGGAATACAGTAAAAACTCACACACACATGGCACATGACTCACTCCGGATTGGTTTATCAAGACATTCTCTTTTGAGTGTTCAAGTTAGATGCAAACATACAATTTTAAGGCACTTTAACAGGATTCAACCAATGAAGCTAAGCGTTACACTCTAGTGTCTATTGTGTTCAAGTGTATCATGCTAAGGGTTTTTCCTTCGAATTTAGCTCGTAGCCCATTAGTCCTAATCTAAAAACTAAAAAGAACAAAAATAAACAAAAACTACCTATACCCGGTTCAAGCTAAACCTTTGGAAAAGAACCGTGGCCCAAAGAAAACCAAGGGGGAGTTACTACACTACCTAAAAATAAAATAAAAAAAATCTTTTTAGGTCTTTTACTCTAA
>NW_017671195.1:0-29138 GCF_001879085.1 Nicotiana attenuata | reverse complement strand
CTCTTGACTGAACTTCCCTCAATGAAAATTGTCTAAAAGATCCGTTATCAGAAGAGTCTCTATATTCCTTTTTTTTTCTTTTTTCTTTTTCTCGACTTAGTCCTCAAGAACCCCGCCGAAAGAGATCCGTCGTCGGGACAAGTCACTTACTATTTTAACTTTCCTAATGAACTATTACTCTAACATCAAAAACAATCAAAGCAAAACAAAACAAACAAATCACAGTTAATTGTACAATTACAAACATACAATGAAGTATCCCCCACCCCACACTTAAAATGAAGACATGTCCCCATGGCTTAAAAATTTAAAGAACAAGTGAGGTTGAGAAACTTCCCTGAAGCTCACTCCTGATCGGAAGAGGTGTCTGGGTTCACGCTGCACGCACGTCCCAGGCTCTCAACCAGCCCAAGAATTTCTTTTCTGACTTCACCTGCCGGTATGGCTGTCCAACGGGACGGGACGTGGACGGGACGAACATTTAAGCGGGACGGGGCGGGACGGGACGAAACGGGACGGGACAAACGGGACAAAACGGTCGTCCCAGTCCGTCCCGCTAACAAACGGGATGGACGGGAACGGAACGGATGGGACGGGATGGGTTCGTGGCCTTAAGTGTATTTTTTATATAAAAAACGTTGGTGGAAAGTCGCGGTGGTTCGAGCGGTAGCGACCGGCGACGCTTGGTGGTTGGCGCCGGCGGTTTGAAGTCGGAATCACTTATGGTGATGACAATGGAAGTTCCTCAGGATTAATGGTGGTTGGCCATCCATATGCTTTTATTATAATATTATGTATTTTACCTATTTTTTTATCTATTTTTTATTAATATTTATGCATTTTTTGTAATTTTAAATAGTTTCTATGTTACTTTTTTATAAAAATATTTACTCTTTTATGTGCTATATTATTACTAGATGTATTGGAAATTTTCTCCATTGTTTTTCCTATTTTTATAATATACTCGACTGATAATTGTTGTTGTAAGCAAACTTCGCGAGCGGAAGAAACTGGTCCCATGAACTTCCAAAATCAATGACACAAGCGCGCAACATGTCCTCCAATATTTGAATAGTACGCTCGGACTGTCCGTTCATCCGAGGGTGAAAACATTTGCTCAACTCAATCTGAGTACCCAACTCTTTCTGCACGGCCCTCCAAAACTGCAATGTAAACTGAGTACCTCTATCTGAAATAATGGAAATTGTGATGCCATGCAGGCGAACACTCTCTCGGATATAAATCTCAACCAACCGCTTTGAAGAATAGGTAGTACACACAAGAATGAAGTGCGCGAACTTGGTCAGCCGATCCTCAATTGTTGACGCCCCCTTTTTCTTCCAAAACGGAGTTCGGAATCGGGTATACGACATTCGGGAGGACAACTCTATTCCCTTGCGAGAATTGGATACAAAATGTAGTTGAACAATCATATAATAAATCCGGCTCGATTATAACAAGTTGAGTCAAAACTTCAACCAACAATTGGTTCCATTAACCATAGATAATTGTTTAGCTACTCATAACAAAATAAGAGAAAACTACTAAATTGTTCATAATATAAAATTGCAAGAAATAAGGAGATAGAAAAACTCTAATGTTTGGCTGATCTTCTCACACTTGTTCTTGCCTCCAAAGTATTCTAAAAACAAGCTTAAAACAATCTTGGTGAGTTTCTAAAGCTTATAAGGGTTTTACAAAAGTTTTCCCGAAATTACACTTTGGTCCCCAAACTTCCAGCAGCATGAACAGTGTACCGCGGTCGACCGCGGTGAGAGCTAACCTTTCTGCCTCACTCTTTTAATCTGCCGCGGTTCACCGCGGTTCCACTGCGGTCGCGGTGGACTTCTTGCCCAGGCCATTTTTAGCTTCTTCGTGCTCGGGTACTTCTCGAGTGGGCGTTTTCTTCACATTATCGCCTCCAAAAAACTCCATGTTGCTTCCTCACATATAATATTCCCTGCGAAACAAAAGAACACTATTTAGAGCATTTTGTTGGCAATTTACCTATAAAACAACAACAAAGCATGGTCATATTAAGGTGTAAATATCAACTATGTAGCCTACTATCACTAACCATACAAAGTAAAAAATTACCCATTTACAAAATTTGTGCATTAACAAATTACACAGAATAGTTTTGTACGTTATATACCATCAGAATATACAATTCACATAATTGTATATCATCACAGTATACAACACATAAAATAGTTGAACCACACCAACATGTGAATTGTATACCTCAAAGATATACTATGTATATATCTACATGGGTATTTTTGTAAATACTTTTCTTAAATAGGTATATATTGTGATAGTTTTCAAAATAAACTTTTTTCGAGTAATTAATTTTAGTTGCGTGAGATTTTGTTAATTTCCCCTTTTTTAACATATGGGCGCATCAAATTTGGAGTCTGGAATATCAGTGAACCATCTTTATTAAAACATGAATAAATATGGGCCGTCAAGGCCTCAGACATACTGTACAAAATAAATTTTTATCTACAAAGCCTCAAAGAGTATTAGACATCAAATGGGATAGGGTACCGGCCTACACATAAGTCTGTAGCAAAACTCTGACACGATGACTCATAGACTCGGCTGCATTCCAAATGAGGTGGAGTCTTACCGATCCTTCTCTGAATGCTAACCTCGTCTACTATGAGGGCTCGTCAAACTGATTGTCTATACCTACAGGCATGAATGCAGTGTCCCCAACAAAAGGATGTCAGTACGAATAATGTATCGAGTATGTAAGACACATAAATAAGTATATAAAAGACATGGAAGACACATGGAGTAAATGACTCAACCTGTAAGTCTGGATAACTCTGTAAATCATGAAATACTTATAGTGTCATGCATATGTGTATGAATGTCATGTCGTGCATAGGTGCATGTGTTCATAACATCATCAAGCCTCTGATGGCATCCATTATATCATGTCGGCCACTGTGGGCAAAATTATCAACGTATACCAGCTGGTCAGGTGGTGGTGCGTATATAACACCGTAACCTTTTCCCGTATCCCATATACGTATAATATACATATATACGCGTATATAGCGCCATCTGGTCATGGGTCAATGTACATGTATAAATGAATGCAATGTATGAGAAGTACGTCAATAAAATCTCTCGGAATGTCATAAGTCAATTATGCCTTTGAGTAATATCATGAAGTAAGCTTTTTCAACTTACGTATTTTTTGAGACCCATGAACAGATGATAGAATAATAGGACACATTGGGAATTAAGAACATAAGCATCTCTAGTATTTCTATGGATAGAGTCATCTATGGAAGTTGTGCATTTGCTCGTCTCGTTTGTATCGTATGGGTCATGCAAAATGGGAAGAAGGGATAGCCTTAACATACCTGAGCGGATTCTCTTGACAATCCCTCTAACACACGTCAATTGCGACAAAACACGTAACAACGGATCGAAGTAGGGAAAAATCCGTATGATATTCTTGAGAAAGATTAGATCGTACTCCCTAAGAATCGCAAATATCACGCTGCTGTAGCGTTATGAAATTTCATATGAATTCGTGTTGAGAATCTGATTTCCGAGAGTTAAAGTCCATTCCTTTTTGTGAATGCCTTCGTTACTAGCACATACACCTCCACAATAATGATGTAGGAATATGAATTCATTTTGAGAATGCCTCTGTTACTAGCACACACATCCCCGTTCTCCACAATAATGATGTAGGAAGATTGTCTTAGGACATTTGGTTGTGGGCCCCACTTTAGGGGATGACTAAGCCACCCATCCTCTAATTGTGCCACCAAGTTACATGACTTAAGAGTCATTAACTTGGGCTTTAACTAGCTGCCACGTCAGCCCATCAATCTTTATCCAAATATGTTTAATTACATAGTTAATCTCCCACTAAAAATTCACATTTATCCAATTATCCACATAATTAAGAATTATCTCAAACTACTTAAAATACTATTTACTTTTAACATACTTTACACACCTCACTATCATGGTCATGTGGTACCTTGTATGGCACTAGTCCATAAATATCGGGTATTATAGCTTGGACCGTATTTTATCCCAAATTGTCAAACTTCGACGAAACTCATTTTCTTCGATTCGCTTACCCTCTCACATTCACGGATTTACTTATCACTTGTTTGAAATAGCGTAATACTTATAATTCCAAAATAATCTCATTCCCGAACTTACATCGATTAACTTATGACGAAACTTTAACGTACGAAAATGCGGAATGTAACATCTCATTTCCGAGCTTTCATCAATTTACTTATGGCATACTTTCACGTACGAAAACATGGGGTGTAACACTTAACAAGTAGTAATAAGTAAAGAAAAATTAATTAAGGCAAAATCTTAAATGAATTTTGAAGTAAATAAACTGACCAAACAGCTAGCTGTGAAATGATTAAAATTGGTAGTAAAATAGAGAGAAATTGGCAAATAGCCAGCTTTTAGACCGCTAACTAAATTTTAGTCAATTCAAAACAATTTAAGGTTTAGCCACTTTTTAATACAGAAATAAAATTCGATAAAAATACGAAAAAACTCCAGGAACGTTGAGTTTGAACAAACTCGAGAAATTATTCCTGAAATTAAAATGTGCAATTTGAAGTCCAGGCAAAAATTCATAGAGTTCAAAATTTTACTCTTTAAGGTTTCCATATGATATAGGGGCCATTTTCAATCTAGTATAAACTACTTGGTGGAGCAGCTTCAATTCCAATAGTAATGGGCAAAGCTCACGATATCAGCATCATCCGAATATAGCAACTACGACACCAAATCATTATCGCTATAATTCATCTAGTAACAGGGATAAACAACAATATTAACAACATAAAAAATAGCAGCAACAACAATAAGCATAACAAAAACTCCATATAACAAAAATCAACAATAACAAAACAGAGTTTACCATCATAGGGGTTGATTCTCTCCTCTGCCCCTAATCAACATTATCGGTAAGCAAGTAATTTAGGATGACGAAACATTTGCTAACTGAAAATTATGGCCAGGAGCTCGTTGAGAAATCTTAAGAAATTTAAAATTACAACTCTGAAATCATAGTTTGCTGGAGTTTCCCATTTAAAGTTTCGAACTCGGAGAACACAATGTTGGAGTTTCAATTGTAGGGAATTTTCCAACTCCAGCATAGTGTGCTAGAGTTTCACTTGTAAAAGTTTTGAACTCTAGCACAGTGTATTAGAGTTATTTCTAATTTTATTTATGTATTTGTTTACCTTGAAAATACGAGTAACAATTAAATTTGATTTGTGATTTTAAAGATATGTGATTAAATTCAATACCAATTAATATTTAAGAAATTGAAGTAGAAATGAAAGAAACAAGTGAACCAAACCAATGTTACTCAGAAGTAATGACCTCGAGCCTAGTAACCTCGAGATGGATTAAGAGCAATAAAGTAAGAACAATAAATGTAAAGGAGAATTCTGATGAATAGTAAGAGAGAAAAGTAGGATAGTATATTCTTGCTCATGATGAGATGATCTTACAAATGATTGGGGTCTCCTTTATATAATAGGGGAACCCTAAATAAGGTATATTTCTATTTACAGTAAAGAATGTTCCTGATACAGCTGTCTAACCGCCTAGTACGAAATAGTACAATCATGTTCCGGGATTTGTGCCACGATCTAGGGGACGTGGCGGGAATCTAGCTCAATCTGTTACAAATTTATAAGGGTACTATTTCGGGGTCGAGCATACTCGGTCTCGGTATGCATCGTGCTCTGTCTTCGACCTTGGGTCCGGTCCCCCGAACTCGAACTTGATTTCACCTGAACTCATGCTTTGGGCGATCTCTCTAGCCTACAAATCGAAGGCATACGATCTCGACCGTATACAGATATTCCCCACGTTTCTTAGAGTAAGATGATAAGAAGCGATTTGGACCTCGATTCCCCAGAATCTATAATGATGACGTCATTCCCGTGACGTAGGCGCTCGAAGTGACCGAAGCGTTCTGTCGGTCTATTTCCCCAAAATATTAAATGCACGCCAGTACTGGTCGGCTACTTGGCTTCTTCAATACGCTTGAGTGACTTTTACAAATAGGCCAACTTCCCAATTTTACAAACTTTACTTCTTAGATTATTTTCATAATCTCATTAGCTTCTTCAACTTCTGTGGGTTTTCCCTTTTCTTCAATTCGTCCTTACTTCACCATCAAACCTTTCTCTTCTCTTGAACTTTTACACTATAATGGCCAAAACATCTAAATCTGTTCCCAAAAAGAAAAAGCCTCTTCATCATCGCGGCCAGCCAAAAGTAAAACAATGGTGCCGCCCCGTATCGAGGAATGCATTCCCCCGCCATGTGAAATAACATCCGATTTCAAAGTTGAAAAACTTGTATCGACACCAGGCCGATGTGAGCCCATGTCTCGATACGTCTGCTTGATAACCAAAGATGAGCTTGAGCAGGTAAAGAAGGACTGCAACTGGGATAACAAAGATATGGTGATTCCCTTCCCCAGAAGAGGATATCACTACCCATAAAGCGGGGTACTTAAGCGTGTATACCTACCCATTCACGCTGGGCCCTACAAATCCAGCTCTGGGTTTCATAGATCGAGTTATTCTTGACTTCTGCCAACAATACCAAGTGACGCTTGGCCAAATCTACCCTTCATTCTGGAAAATCGTTCATTTGATCAGATTCTTCTCGAGCCAGGTCGAGGGGATGTCTTTCATCCTCGACCATCTGATCAGGCTGTATAGTCCCCGACTTTATCGAGGTGGCTTGATAAAACTACAACGCCGATCCTCTAAATATCTCTTCTCCAGCATCGATGAGGACAAAGACCGAGGATGGATGAGCTAGTTTGTCCGCTTCAGGACCTCTGACCTGATTCCTGCTGAGAGGATGCCCTTCCCCCAGGAATGGAACATGAAACATAATTACATAGTAACTTTATACCCTGCTTTCTCTTCTTTTTCTCGACTTCATCTTTTCCCTCGGCCTATCCCCTTTCCGGTGGTGTAGCTACTGCTTGGTTTCCTGGTGCGGTCCCGGACCTCAAAGGTTGGGTCATAAAACTGGCTTCCATTTCCTCCTATGCGGAGCGTTGCTGGCGAGACTTGGCCAAGGGCCGATGGGAGGCTAAAAATCATGGTGAGTTCTCTTGTTTGTTTACTTGTATTTCTTTAGTGGGATACTTTGCTTTTATGCAGTCCTCGAAGATGCCGTTGCTTGCGGTCGCCCCCGGCTGGTGAAGAGGAGATCCCGAAGTCTTCTAAAGAAAAGAAAAGAAAAAGGGGGGTGCCTGCAAATCCCCCGAAGCCCAAGAAAAGTGCGGCTCGAATGCCCAAGGCCGACACGGTGGCCTTATCTCTGGAAACGGCCCAACGCCTTCGGGATCAGGAAGAAGAAGAAGATGACGACTGCCTGTTGGTAGCTCGTAAAAGAGGAAACACCGGTGCTTCGAAGTCTGTTGAATCGGTGGTGGTTGATGTGGTTCATTCTAGAACGAAAGAGAGCTCCGAGGGGAGTTCAAGCAAAGTCCCTGAGCTATCGAGCAGCAAAAAGGCACCTCGTCTCGGAGGTCGTTTAGAGGGTGAGGCCGAGGGGCCTGGTCCCGAGGTCCTTGAAAGAGAAGAGAATGCCCTGAGTGGGTCGCTAGGGGTGATCAACGTGGACGAGTCGCCGCCTGGTCCTGAGTTCTCCGAAGGGCGAATCCGAGATGCTCGGAACATGAAAACTTCTGATGTGGGGAAGAGCCATGAAGGGCATGACATCTTTCGAGAATGCCTTGCAGGGATCGAAGATGGCCCCGAACCAGATGCTTCTTTTATTTTCGATGAGGCCCGTCGGCTCTTCAAACAAGTAAGTTTCTGTCCTCTAAAATTACGCTCGTGTTTTATCCTTGTCGTTCTGAGTTTGATCTATCCCTTTTTGTGAAGGCCGTCGTGCTCCATAAGGAAGCATTCTCCAAGTCTCGAGCTGAGCTTGCTCGATGTGAGGCCGAGCTTAAGAATATCTCCGAAGAGATGAACAATCTTAAAACCCTCTATGTCAAGAAAGAGGAGGAGATCAACAATTATCGGGCCGAACTGGCAATGGCTCGCCAAGAACTGATCGAGCTCACCAAAAAGGTAATATTCCCTCCAAAGTTTTGTTATGGATTTGCCTGATCGGTCTTCTAACGTTTTTATTTTGCAGTCTCAACAAAATGGTGAGCTGGTGGAGCAGCTCCGAGAGGAGCTCAAGATGAAGGATGCCGAGACCCTGGGGTGGAGGCAAGGTATGGACAGTCTTGCCTCTGAGAAAGAAACTCTTCGGGAGCAGCTGGCTTCACTCAAACGCCGGTTTCAAAGTGTGAAGGAGGAGAGCCTGGCTCGAGGCCGCAAAATTGATGAGCTTAAAGCTAAGTTCATTGCTGAGCTGGCCAAGGACAAATCCGATGTTGAGGCAGTTATATCTTCGTACCGAGCCGACGCTGAAGCAGCTAATACCCGGGCAAAAGAGATCTCTGCTGCGACCGAAGTTAAGTTATCATGTGCACTTGACCACGCCAAGCGACAGTCCCGGAGGGAAACCCTCGAGGAGGTGCTTTCTCGCGGCTTCGATCTCTCTGCCGATATTGAAAGGGCGAAGAATTTTGAAGAAGAGGTTGCCGTGTTGCTTTCCGATGAGGATGACTCAGCTAGTGGTTCCGAGAGTGGAGGGGATGAAGATGAAGTCCCTGAGGAAGAGGCTCCCGAAGACGTAGCTGCCGAAGATGTGGGCCCGGAGTAGTTTTAGGTTTCTTTATTTTGCCTTAATGTTTTTATGTAAGGACCCCTCATGGGCATTGTAAATATATTTTGTAAAACATCCTTTGTGAATATAAAGAGCCTTTTTGCTCTATCCTCAACTTCTGTTGAGTTTTATTTTGTTCTCATTTGTGGAAGATTCGATTGTATAACTCGAATGATCGGTCCGAGTATTGGTTTGGACTCAAAACATAATAAACCCTTAGGTCTTTATTGATAAATATAATAATCCTCGAGCTAAGTTTAAAGCGATTCGATGCGAGCTCGGGATGTCGGACTCTCGAGTCCGAGTTGAGTGAGAACGGGGTCTCGAACTATATGTTTTGGCCCTTAAGCCTTTCGAAGTTGTCCCTTAGGCTCTTATATATCGGCCCTTAGGCTCTTCAAGTTGGCCCTTAGGCTCTTTAAGTTGGCTGGTTCAGCCTCTAGAGTGGCTATATAATTTTCCCTCTTTTCGGCTAAAAGACTTAGTGAGAATTTTATTATGCCTTAGTATTTGTTTTTCATACCCATTGGGTTTTTCGAAGGTTCGATGAATCAGAACCTAATTAGTCTGTGTAAACGTAATCGAATGCCCCTTGAGGTTTTTACGAAGGATGATGTTATCGAAGCCTTTATATTATTCGAGGGCAGAATTTATCGAAGCCCTTTATATTTTGTTTTTGCCGAGGGTAGCCTGATTTAACCAATTTTTTCAAAGTGTTTGAAGGCCTTTAATTTATGATGGAAGTCGGACGTCTCTGAGCCGCATTATTTCGGCCGTAGCCTTTATATGATCGTAGTCTTTAGTATGGCCGTAGCCTTTTATATAGCCATAGCCTTTAATTTGGCCATAGCCTTCGCGTGTGTCTCTTGGACTTGTTTCTCGATAACTTTTCGAACTTGTTCGAAAAGTTAGTCCTCGCGTATATTAGCCTTGGCCTTTGTTTCGGGGGGATGCCTCTTTGAGGTCTTATGAGTCCGAGTTTTCGATGGCTCCGGCGAGCTTACTGTCAATGACAGTCCCCGAGTATCTCGGGGTTACATTTGTGCTTTGGCCCTTGAGCCGTTTCCCGTAGGATTATAAGTGTAGAGCTCTTTATAATAGTAGACTTCTTTGAGACACCAAGTGTTTTTGATATAAATAGAAAACTTCTTCAAATAATTGATACATGCGTACATGTTGCCTTCGAGGCTCGACTATTCTATATGGGCACAGTTCATTTGACCGTTTGGCCCATTACAAAGTTTTCCTATCGAGACCCTCTTAGGTGTGAAGTATTTTATTCGAAAATATTATCTCCGAGGGTGATGCCCCCCAGTATTCGAGGTTGATTGAAAAGAAGCCTCGGATATTGTTCGAGTTTTTCTTAGGTAGCATATATTTGTTGCCTCGTTAAGAACCTCGCCAGTAAAACCCACTTGGGACAAAATCCAGTCTAAGGGAAAAAGAGTGCAACGCATGAATTAAAACCTAAGGCCTTTGTGTAATAAGGGTGTCTTCGATAGCTTCGATCGAAAATCTGCAATTAGTTAGTTTTAAACTCAAATGGACAAAAGGATAAAGTCATACCTTAGCTGTAGTATCGTTTGAGCAATGATATGTTCCAATTATTTGGCAGTTGTTCACCTTCCATCGTGCTAAGTTTGTAAGATCTTTTACCGACAACTCCTAAGACTCGGTATGATCCTTCCCAATTCGGTCCCAGTTTCCCTTCATTCGGGTCTCGAGTATTGAGGGTGACTTTCTGTAGAACTAAGTCCCCAATTCCGAAATGTCGAAGATGGGTCCTTCTATTGTAATACCCTTCGATCATCTGCTTTTGCGCGGCCATCCGAACGAGTGCTGCTTCTCGCTTTTCGTCTAATAGCTCGAGGCTGGTATTCATAGCCTCGTGATTTGAATCCTCCAACGCATGTCGAAACCTGGCACTGGGTTCTCCGACCTTGATAGGGATAAGGGCCTCGGAGCCATATACCAAAGAAAACGGGGTAGTCCCAGTGCTAGACTTCGATGTTATTCGATATGCCCAGAGAACCTCGGTTAGGACTTCTCTCCATTTCCCTTTTGCATCGTCCAATCTTTTCTTGAAGTTTTGAATGATAGTTTTATTTGTTGACTCAGCCTGTCCATTTCCAGTTGGGTGGTACGGTGTCGATAAAATCCTCTTTATTTTATGTGCTTCGAGGAACTCTGTCACCTTGCTGCCGACGAATTGTTTTCCATTGTCACATACAATCTCGGCGGGTATCCCGAATCGGCATATGATGTGGTCCCAGATGAAGTCAATAACTTCTTTTTCTCGAACCTTCTCGAAGGCCTGTGTTTCCACCCACTTAGAAAAATAATCAGTCATAAACAAAACAAACTTAGCCTTACCTGGGGCCGTTGGTAGGAGTCCGACTATGTCTATTCCCCATTTCATAAAAGGCCACAGGGATAAAACCGAATGGAGTTGTTCTCCAGGCTGATGGATCACCGGTGCGAATCGTTGGCATTTATCACACTTTTTGACAAATTCCTTAGTATCTTTTTCCATACTGTCCCAATAATAACCTGCTCTGATAATTTTGCGGACCAAGGATTCGGCGCCGGAGTGATTCCCACAAGTGCCTTTGTGGGTTTCTCGTAGAACATAATCGGTGTCTCCCGGCCCCAAACATACCGCCAATGGCCCATCGGATGTTCTCCGGTACAATGTCCCATCTTCATCCAATGCAAACCTAGTAGCTTTGGTTCATAGGGTCCTCAATTCTTTATGGTCCGATTGGAGTTTTCCACTCTTCAAATAGTCGATGCACTTATTCCTCCAGTCCCACGTCAAACTTGTTGAATTTATCTCGGCATCACCCTCTTCAACCACAGACCTCGATAACTAAATGACAGTCCCCCGTACGATGTCGTCTTCTTCGACCGAGGATCCCAGATTTGTAAGTGCATCAGCCTCGCTATTTTGTTCCCGAGGCACATGATCAAGCATCCACTCCTTGAAGCGGTGCAAAGTTACCTGTAGTTTATCCAAGTACTGTTGCATTCTATCTTCTCGAACTTCGAAACTTTCATTTACTTGGTTTGCCACCAATAGAGAATCGCGCTTAGCTTTGATGACTTCTGCTCCAAAGCTTTTAGCTAGCTCAAGACCTGCAATCATGGCCTCATACTCGGCCTCATTATTAGTCAATCTAGAAGTTTTAATAGATTGTCTGATGCTATCACCCGTGGGTGGCTTCAAGATAATGCCAAGCCCGGACCCCTTCACATTCAAGGCATCGTCTGTGAAAAGGGTCCATTCCCCCGATGATGTACCCGAACTTAACAGGAGTTCTTCTCCACTTTGGGTACGAGGGTCTGCTTAAAATCGGCCACGAAGTCAGCTAGGATTTGAGACTTGATGGCTGTTCGGGGTTGATATTTGATATCGTACCCGCTAAGTTCGACGGCCCATTTGGCCAATCGGCCCGACAACTTGGGCTTATGCAAAACATTTCGAAGTGCGTCGGTGGTTAATACACATATGGAGATGCACTTATCAATGCAAGTGCTAATTTTTCTAAGTGAGGGTATCTAGTTTCAGCATCTCCTAGAGTTCGGCTTACACAATAAATAGGGAATTGCGTACCTTGCTCTTCTCGAACCAGTACCCCACTTACCGCTATCTCGGACACCGCCAAGTATAGGTAAAGTTTTTCATCCACCTTTGGGGTGTGAAGCAAAGGCGAGCTTGACAGATATCGCTTTAATTCATCTAAGTGTTGTTGGCACTCCGGGGTCCATGCAAAATCCTTCTTCTTTTTGAGCAAGGAAAAGAACCGGTGACTCCGATCCGATGACCTCAAAATGAATCGACCCAAAGCGGCTATTCTCCCTGTTAGCCTTTGCACGACCTTCACACTATCCACGATTGTGATATCCTCGATGTCCTTGATCTTATCGGGGTTAATCTCGATACCCCGATTTGACACCATGAAGCCGAGGAACTTACCCGAGCCGACTCCGAAGGCACATTTCTCCGGGTTAAGCTTCATGTTGTACTTCCTCAAGATTTCGAATGTTTCCTGCAAATGAGATAAATGGTCCTCTGTGCGCAGGGACTTAACGAACATATCATCGATATATACTTCCATCCTTTTACCTATTTGTTCTTCGAATATTTTGTTAACTAAGCGTTGATATGTATCTCCTGCATTTTTTAGCTCGAAAGGCATTATGTTGTAACAATAAGTTCCAAACTTAGTAATAAATGAAGTCTTTTTCTGGTCCTCCGGGTTTATTTGAATATGATTATACCAGGAGTAGGCATCGAGAAAAGTTAGGATCTCGTGGCCGGCCATAGTATCGATCATACGATCGATGTTGGCAGTGGCGAAGCCACATAGTGATAAGGGTGGTCAATTGACCACCCTTTGCCGAAAAATTGTATTGTGTATATAGGTTAAATATTATGTTTTAGAGGTATATAACACATATTGAACACCCTTTGTCGGAAAATTTTTCACTTCTTCTAAATTTGAACACCCTTGAAAAAATTCCTAGCTTCGCCACTGGATGTTGGGCAGTGGGAAAGAATCTTTCGGACATGCTTTGTTCAAGTCCTTATAGTCTACACACATTCTAAGTTTGTTTCCCTTTTTAGGAACTACAACTACATTAGCTAACCACTCGGGGTATTTTACCTCCAGAATAGACCCTATTTTAAGAAGTTTGGTTTCCTCGTCCTTTATGAACGTATGTTTCACCTCGGACTGGGGCCTCCTTTTTTGCTTCACCGGTTTGAACCTGGGATCGATGCTTAGCCGATGTGTGGTGATTTCTGGTGGAATCCCTGTCATATCTAAATGGAACCAAGCAAAGCAATCCATATCTTCTAATGGAAATTGAATGAGTTTTTTCCTGAGTTCGGGGGTCAATCCCATTCCCAGGTATACCTTTCTCTCAGGCAACTATTCGATCAAAATGACCTGCTCCAGCTCCTCGTCAGTTGATTTGGTTGCATCGGACTCTTTGGGAACGACGAAGGTTCGAGGAGTAAGGAAATCCTCATCTTCGTCTTCGATTACCTGTTGCTCCGATTCCGTCAAGGCTGGAAGTGGTGATTGCTATTTGGCCGCCTGTTTACCTCCGATGCTCGATTTCTCTAATGTCAAAGGCTCTGGTATCTGTACTATTTCTTCGATCGCAAACATCTCCTTTGCAGCATGTTGCTCTCCGTAGACTGTTTTCACTCCTTCTTCTGTCGGGAACTTCATTATCTGGTGAAGGGTTGAACGCACTGCCCTCATGTTTTATATCCAGTGTGTCCCGAGGAGTGCGTTATACCTCATGTCACCTTCGATGACATGGAAGTTAGTGTCTTGTATGGTACTGGCTATGTTTACTAACAAGATAATCTCGCCTTTTATCGTTTCGCTTGCCATGTTGAAGCCATTCAGGACCCGGGATGCAGGTACAATCTGATCTTGCATGCCGAGTTGCTCTACGACCCTCGATCTGATTATGTTCGCTGAGCTACCTGGATCCACTAAAACACGTTTAACTTGTATTTTATTTAAAAGGATTGAGATTAACAGGGCGTCGTGTGGCTGAGATATGCCTTCTGCTTCTTCGTCACAGAACGATAAGGCGTCCTCGGGCACATAGCTCCGAGTCCGTTTTTCTCTGGTGATTGATACCTTGGTGCGTTTGAATATAGGTCGTTGAGGGACATCGACTCCGCCGCTGATCATGTGGATTACATGTTGTGGTTCCTCTTGCTCATTTTTCCTTGCATCTCTCTCCCTGAAGTGATTCTTGGCTCGATCGCTTAAAAATTCTCGAAGATGGCCCTCGTTGAACAATCTAGCCACTTCTTCCCTTAGTTGCCTGCAATCTTCTGTTTTATGACCGTGTGTGCCATGATACTTACACATCAACTTTGGATTCCTCTGAGACGGATCTGTTGGATTGGCCTAGGCCACCTGATATCTTTGATTCTTCTAATAGCTGACACGATCCCTGACGCGTTTACACTGAAGTTATACTCTGACAATCGATGTGCTTCCACGAGATCGGTGTGCTTATTGAACCCGTTCCTACTCATGAGTCCTCGAGAACTTTAACCTCGATCGTTTCTCCGATCATTACGAGGAGTGTTACAGCCTGAACTGTTATTTCTCCGATCAACATATGGCTGGTACTGTTCTTTGGTTGACCTCGATTATCTGTCCGTATCCCTCGGCGGTCTGGCTGCCGATCTGTTAGGATGAACCGAACCCGAGGGGGCTCCCAACTGGTCGTACTCGACCCTGGTTTTTGATTGATAACGGTTGTGCACATCTGACCACGTCACGGCCGGATACTCGACGAGGTTCTGCTTTAACTGTCGAGACGCAATCGAGCTCCTTTCATTCAAACCCTGCATAAAAGCTTGTACTGCCCAGTCATCTGAGACCGGTGGTAACTCCATTCGATCCATCTGGAACCTGGACACGAACTCCCTCAATATCTCGTCGTTCCTTTATTTTATCTTGAAGACATCCAATTTTCTCGTGGCCACCTTTATGGCCCCGGCATGCGCTTTCACGAAGGCGTCTGCTAACATAGCAAATAAATCAATAGAGTTAGGAGGTAGGTTGTGATACCAGATCATAACTCCTTTCGACAATGTTTCTCCAAACTTTTTCAACAAGACTGATTCAATTTCGGCGTCATTCAAATCATTTCCTTTGATCCCGCAAGTGTATGAAGTAATATGCTCGTTAAGGTCGGTTGTCCCCTTATATTTGGGTATATCGGGCATGCGAAACTTCTTAGGAATAGGCATCGGAGCCGCACTTTGGGGGAATAGTTTTTGTATGAACTTTTTGGCATCTAATCCTTTCAAAATTGGAGGTGCCCCCGGTATTTGGTCAACACGGGAAATATAAGTTTTCACCTTTTTGTCATTGTCTTCAATCTTCTTTTCTCCGGACTCGATCCTCTTGGTGAGCTCTTCGAGCATCCTCATAATGGTGGGGTCAGTTCCCGAGTCATTTGCATTTGACCTTTCTGGCGCTGGCTCAGCACATCGATTATTTTCATGTTAAGCTACACTCGGAGTTTTGTTTTGGCTTTGAAGTTGAGCAATGACGACCAGTTGAGCTTGCACCATCTCGAATATCACTTGGAGGCTGATTACCCCATCACCCACTCCTTGTATTCCTTGGCCACCAGGTCGGGCTTCCCTGCGTATACTCCCTCCCGGGGCTGTGCCTAAATCCACGTTTAGAGCAATGTGTGAACTGACATCAACTGGTTCCATATTTAGCACTTCCCCAGGGTTTATTGGTGGTGCACCGACCCCTATATTGTTGTTTTCGCCAAGACCTTCATTGTCATGAACATGTGCATTTTGTGAGCTAGACATGTTTCAACCTGAGAATCAAAAAACTCTTAACAAGAAAAAGTGTAATAATAAAGTGTGTAATGAAAATCAGTAAAGAAACAATCACTATTATCTTTAGCCCCACGGTGGGCGCCAAACTGTTTACCTCGAAAATACGAGTAACAATTAAATTTAATTTGTGGTTTTAAAGATATGTGATTAAATTCAATACCAATTAATATGCAAGAAATATGAAGTAGAAATGAAAGAAACAAGTGAACCAAACCAATGTTACCAGCAGTAGTGACCTCGAGCCAAGTGACCTCGAGATGAATTAAGAGCAATAAAGTAAGAACAATAAATGTAAAGGACAATTCTGATGAATAGCAAGAGAGAAAAGTAGGATAGTATGTTCTTGCCCATGATGAGATGATCTTACAAATGATTGGGGTCCCCTTTATATAATAAGGGAACCCTAAATAAGGTATATTTTTATTTACAGTAAAGAATATTCCTGATACAACTGTCTAACCGCTTAGTACGGAATAGTACAATCCTGTTCCGGGATTTGCGCCACTATCTAGGGGACGTGGCAGGAATCTAGCTCAATCTGTTACAAATCCATAACGGTACTATTCGGGGTCGAGCATACTCGGCCTCGGTATGCATCGTGCTCTGTCTTCGACCTTGGGTTCGGTCCCCCGAACTCGAACTTGATCTCACATGAACTCGGGCTCTGGGCGATCTCTCGAGCCTACAGATCGAAGGCATACGATCTCGACCGTATACAATATTAAAAAGTTGATATTTCTTAATCATATTTCAAATAGTAGTAAAGTTTTAATAAGTGGTCTCAAAAATGACTGTCCCACCCAATTTTTACAATAAAATGTTATACTAATACTTTTATTACAAATAAACTTAAAATATTTGGGCCTAAATTGTTAAAGTCTGAAACTTCTGGGCTACTCTGTTTTGGTCTCAAAAAATCACAAATATGTAACTCAACACTTGGATTCCTATTTTGGAAGTTGAAAGATCCATCTAGTTAATTTTGGATCAGACGGTTGGATTATCATATCAAAAGGTGTTGTTTAGAGCCGTAACCTGCCGATTGGAAAATAATAAGGCACGTTCATTTTAGATCAGAGTACTAATAAAACACTATTTTCTTTCAAGACTATACCAAATTGATGTTAAGGTTAATTCAATTTAATTTCCTATTAAAGCCATTTATGTTTAGACAAAATAACTACTGGCAAAATTAATCATATAATTGGGAAAAAAAGTTTAATAATGAGATGAGGAATACAATGGATAACTCGAAAGGAAAACCTTAAGATTAACTCGAACTGAGTATTATTTCGTCGAAAATGTTTGATTACAACTTACAGCTTCTGAGTTTATCTAGATGCCGATACCTATGTTTCTATATATACTAGATGGGGACTGCCCGCCAGCACGGGCCCAACAATTCGGATTCCCAAATGCATAATAAAACGGGAAAATGATATTGTATAGCCGCTCTCAAAATAATAGCCGGAAAATATATATCTTTTGTATATTTTTTGTATATATATACATTTTGTATGTTACATACAAAAACTCTACAAATTTTATACACTTTTTTTGGATACTGAATGTAAATAGTTTCTGACGTGGACTAAAAATAAAAAAATCCCTAATAAAAACTCCAGAAAAGATAATACAACAGATATGCGGTTCCAAGGATCGTAACGGTGAAAATGCAAGTTTATGATTTAGAACAAGCACCAAAGGAGTCTTTACCACCGCCTCTTGTTATACTCTGCTTGAATCCCCAAAGGGATCTAACCCTGACTTTGAATGGATCTGGCACCTGGAGTGCCCTAATAAAATTAAATTCTTCCTATGGCAATGTCTTCACAATCGAATCCCTTGCAGGAAGTACCTTTCGCAGATCGGACTAAACATTGATTCAAATTGTCCCATCTGCAAAAACCCTATTGAAGAGTCAATTGAACATATCTTCCTGGATTGCAGAGTTGTCAGTAATCTCTGGAGAGAACTGCAAGCAACCCAGCAGATCGTAAAAAGTGAGAAGCACTGGCTTCTCCAAGTAAGAGATCTCAATATTCCTCTAAAACACAACCTCATTAACTGGGAAAACTTCTTTCCTTTCCTCATCTGGCATATTTGGATTAATAGAAACAGTAATAACATCAACAACACGAATAATTTTTTAAGCGGTTCCCAAATCATGCTAAAGGCATTGGAATTTAAACTTTTCACGAAAAAATCCCTTATCCACCCTCCCAAATACCTTATAAAAATTAACTGGTTCAAACCTCCTAGGGGATGGTACAAATTGATGTGGATGCAAGTTTTCATAGTAATGGCAAAAATTGTGGTCTAGGGGCTGTTTTTAGAAATGCAACCGGCTGCTGGGTGGTTGGTTTTGCAAAACTAGCACATGCAAATGGCTCCCTTGCAGCAGAATTAAAAGCACTACGAGAAGGGCTACGAACAGCAAAGGAATGGAATCTCTTCCCACTTGAGATTGAGACAGACTGCTCAGAGGCTATCCAGGCAATACAACATGGTAATAAATTACTTAATAAAACTGTTAATGATTGCAGGTCCTTAATGCACCAGCAGAGGTTACTCTCCAACACACTTTCAGGCAGGGGAATAGGATTGCTCACCAACTAGCCAAAGAAGTTCTAGGAAGGGAAAACAAGCCTCAGGGTTTGGCAGGAAGCAGCAAAGCAGTGAAACCCGCAAAAAGAGTTTTTGTCGTACCACCTTTTGATGTACTACATTTTGTTGAAAGTGACAAACTTGAATCAACTTGTCATGAAAAACTCCTATGTAATGAAGCTTGCAATATGCTAGCAAGCTTAGGAAACAAATGCATCCTTCGTGATGCAAGCTATGTTAACTATGTACTGGATGTTCTTTAACTTTTAATATATATATATATTTCCTGTTTGCTCAAAAAAAAAAGATGTACAAAGTTATCATTTGACAGATTCCTAAAATAATCAAGTACAAAAATGACAAAGAGGCAATAGTTCTCGCGAGTTCTCCAATAATTAATTTTACCAATCAACTAAGCAAGTCAACCAAGTACAATGTAGCTTTGCCATCCTTCTATGTCAATAACTCCTCCTTGTCTTGTGAGAAACGAAGTTACCTCTCAAGTAAAGGATAAACTGCATGGTAAATTAAATTTCTTTTATATAACAAATTTATTCCAGGAAAGTTCTCAACAGTAGCAGAAATCATAGTCAGGTCAAGTCAGCAACTCAAGAAGGTCTCATATTCTAGGCTAATTCGTGTCAAAAGGGAGGCTACTAACCTTCTTATGGAAAGTCATGCATTTTCAAGGAAAAACTATGCATAAATGAGTAGCATTCCATGATCAACATGTCTAACAAATATCTATTTAGTGAAATACTTGAGAGAAGCTAAGATTGTTGAGATGCAGCCATGGAAGCTTCTAGATCGAGAGAGAAGAGAGAAACATAGAAGAAGAACATAAATTCATCTTTTCCACACTTCTGTTATGAACTGTACACCTACATATATAACTAACTTCTACTAACTAACAACTAACCCACGTAATTAACTGAAGTTACCACTAACTAATTGTCTAACTGACCCACGTCATTATTCCTCTTAACACCCCCCCTCAAGCTGTATAGTGAGAAGAGATTGAACACTCCTAGCTTGGACAATAAGAAATCATGCTGTGATTTATCAAGTCCTTTTGTGAGAATGTCAGCTAGTTGCAGGTTTGTTGGTACATGAACTGTTTGAATAAGACCCTCCTGCACCTTTTCTCTGATGAAGTGACAATCAATTTCTATGTACTTAGTGCGCTCATGATACATGAGATTTGCTGCTATTTGAATTGGTGCCTTACTGTCGATGAATAGCTTTACTAGCACTTCTACATCAAAATTCAGCTCCTTGAACAATCCTACTAACCAGACTATCTCTGCCACAGCATTTGCCGTGCTCCTATACTCTACCTCTGCTGAGCTCCTTGAAATGGTGTTCTGTTTCTTTGATTTCCAAGAGATCAAAGAATCTCCCAGCTTCACTACAAAACCACTGACTGCCTTCCTTATCATTGGACAAGTTGCCCAATCTGCATCACAATGCACTGTGAGTTGTTATGAAACCTCAGCTTATAATAGTATTCCAGTCCTAGTGCATTCTTTAGATACCTTACCACCCTTGGAGCTCCTTCCATGTGGGGTTTCTTTGGTTTGTGCATGAATTGACTCAAATTCTACATAGCATAAGTTATGTCTGGTCTGTTCATTGTAAGGTATATCATCTTTCCTACCAGCTGCTGATAACTGGTAGGATCAGGCAACAACTCATCTTGATAGGTACTATAGGTTCCTCCTTCATCAAACTCCACACTAGTAAGCCATTGATTCACCTCTAATGGTGTCACGACCCAAACCGATGGACCGCGACGGGCACCCGGTACCTTACTCAACCGAGTACCAACATAACGTATCTTTTCATATCATACAATCATAGATAATTGAGCCGTAGAGGTTGCCGTAAAGTAGGTAAAATAGAACACGTAATGACAACTTATACATAAGACATATGGGTCTCTAAGACCAAAATAACCATTCGTATACTGAACATAGGACGATAAGGCCATACAATTATTTACGTACATGAAACCTGTCTACAAGCCTCTAAGAATACATAATTTTCATAAAGAACAATACACGTCTAAATCATACCACCCAAACAAGCAACTCCGAAGAAAATGGAGCGCACCAACACCTTCCGCTGAGCTGATAGCCTACTTGGAGGACTCTCGACCTGTCTATCGGGACCTGCGGGCATGAAACATAGCGTCCTCAGGCAAAAGGGATGTCAGTACGAATAATGTACCGAGTATGTAAGGCACATAAATAAGTACATAACAGACGTGGAAGAAATATAGAGTAAATGACTCAACCTGTAAGTCTGGAAAAGTTTTGTAAATCATGAAATACTTATAGTGTCATGCATATGCGTATGAATGTCATGTCGTGCATAGGTACATGTTTCATAATATCATCAACCTCTGAGGGCATCCCATCATATATTCTCGGTCATTGTGGGCAAATCATCAACGTATACCAGCTGATCAGGTGGTGGTGCATATATAACGCCGTAACCTTTTCCTATATCCCATATACATATAGATACATATATACGCATATATAACACCATCTGTCATGGGTCAATGTGCATGTATAAATGCATGAAATGCTTATGAAATACGTTAATAAAATCTCTCAGTACGTCATAAGACCATTATTCCTCTGATTAATATCATGAAATAAACTTTACCAACTTACGTATTTTTGAGACCCATGAACAGATGATAGAACAATATGACACATGGGAGAATAAGAATATACACATTTCTTTCTACGAATAGAGTAATTTATAGAAGTTGTGCATTTGCTCGTTTCATTTGTGTCGTATAGATCATGCCAAAAGAAAGAAGGGATAGCCTTAACATACCTGGAATAGAGAAAAATACGTATGATATTCTTGGAAAAGGTTGCACCGCACTCCCTTAGAATCGCAAAATTTTACGTTGCTAAAGCTTTAAAAATTCCCGTTGGATTGGTTGAAGAATTTGTTGCTTAATGAAATATTCAGAACCTAGTTGAAGTGTTTGGAAATGAAAAAGTTGAAATTTCTAAGAAATGGATAACGAATCCCTTTTGCTCTTACAATATCTTTACTATCGATTAGAATTGCTACAACAGGAGGAAAATATGTTGCAAGAAGTACTTCTCACAAATGTTCGTTTCTCTGGAATTAGGAATCTTACAAAGTTACGACTATGTCAATATCAGTGAATGTTGTTCTCATTATCTTTTAGTATTGTCCTTGACCCTACTTTGGATCATTGATCAGAATGCCTAACTTTTTCCTCACTTTTAATTGTAATGTTATTTTTAAAAGTCTTAAGGTTTGAGGTGTCTTGTAATTGATTTATTAGGATGCCACCTACTAAGAAATGACTAAGAGTCATTTGCTTAATAAGGGGCTTGCTGCCACGTGGAGGTGGAGGAGGGTTTTTTTAAATCTTATCCAATAATTAATTAATTAACTAGATAATATGCCGCTACCCAGTAATTAATCAATGACCCGAATAATTAAGAATTGTCTCAAATTACTTAAAATTCTACTTATTTGTAATACACTTTTTACGTCCTACTATCATGGTCATATGGTACCTTATATGGTACTAGTCCATAAATATCGGGTATTATCGCTTGGCCCATATTTTATCCCAACATGCCAACTTGGACGAAAATTCATTTTCTTTGACTTGTTTCCCCTCTCACCTTCACGAATTTACTCATCACTTGTTTGAAATAGCATAATCTTTATAATCTTAAAATAATCTTTTCCTTGTACTGATGTCAATTTCCTTATGACAAATTCAGCGTACAATACTACAGGGTGCAACATCGTCGTAATTTAATACTGCGAAGCATAACATCATCGTAATGTAATACTCCAGGACGTAATATTGACGTAATACTGCGGGGCGTAACATCATTCCCCCTTTTGGAAGATTCGTCCTCGAATGTTGGCTGATGCACTTATCATTCTCATAACCCATAGCTCTTGCGAATACTTTAATATTCTCCTTTCCATTTAGGCAACTATTCTTTGAGTAAATCCAAAGGCCAGGGCATTCCCCCCTTTAGGCCTCTTTCCCACGCCATGACTTGTGATTGAATTCCTTCCAATCTCGTAACTGTTGATACCTCCTATCATGCAGCCTCTACGATACTGACCTTGTAAGTGTGCCTATGAGACTCTTCTCTCCTTTTTCCTCCAGCTTTTAGCTAATCTCTAGGCCTTAATTTGTAAACATATACAAGGCTTAATTGGATGCCTCTCTGGGCATCTGTAGGTGTACTGAAGTTCTTTGCACGGTACTTTGTAGAACTTGCGAATATGGCTATATCATATTTCATAGACCTGGTTATCCATTCGTATGACTTTACTGGATCTACGTAGGTCATACTATACCATAATTCTTACTTTGATTTATCTTACTGAGGTCTGCAACCAACTCCAGGTTACTCTTGTTACTTATCCTGATGGTCTAATCTCATCTCATACTGTTGAACTTTTATCCATCTATTGTTGATTCACCTTAATGTTGATTCATCATCTACCGCTGATAACTTGGTCTTTTACGTAACATTGCCGCTAGGGCTCGCGTCCCACCGAGGACATCTAGATTAATTAGATTGATCCACCTAGGAGTGATACTATACTTCCATAACCGTACTTTTTAGCATCCCAATGTGACTCACCTTATATGGGTATTTTAGTCCCTTACAATTCATGAAATCCTCTCCCCCTCCCTTTTTTTTTCAAATCATTACTCAAGCGAAGGCCCAAACGTCATCCTTTATTTATCACAATTACACCCTCACTCTGCTACCAGGGCACCATTTCATTTCTTCTAAATCCTACTAGTCTTAGACTCCTTTGAGTTTATTCAGTCTATATTGAGCTTTCTATAACTTAGAGGAACCATCAACTCCCTTGTTTTCACGGGCTTAATCTCAAGGAATTATCCATTTTCGTCACCTTTTCACTTGCTTTCTTCTTATCCTTACTCTTGTCTTTCTAAAACCTTGTCGTTCTATCATGCTTTAGCTTGCGATCAATTCCCTTATGCTTTTCTGGAACATCAAGAGAGATATCGCATCGTCTCTAACTCTTCCTTAACTCTCTAATTAGACCTTTCGGCACTTAGAAGCCATATGCTGGGAGGTATGCCACTGACGATGCTGCTATCATTCCTGGATACTGGATCCCCGTGCTTCTAGCCTTTTATCCGCAGTATGAACTACTCACAACCTTCTGCATTTGAGTATCTCGTACGTTGTTCACCTTTACCTTTCTTACCTTAAAATCTTGCATCGTATTTTTTTATCTCTTTCATGACCTTCCTTCCACATAGTTATAATTCACGTTCACAACTTGAAGCTCTAGTATAATACTTGCACCTCTGGGGCATACACAATTTGGTGGTAGCTTCATACTGACTTCTTATGAGGCTGGTACTTCTTCTAACTGGATTTATCGTAGATCCTTTATAAAATATAGTTGTTGTACTATCTCCCTTGTACCTTTGATAGTAAGATTAATTCTTTAATATTCTCAATCACGATTTCTATAATTTTTTGGGTCCAATAATCAGACTCCTGATTTACTTCGTTGATGTAACTCTTCAATTTCCTCTTCCTTCTTAGCTTTCCTTAACGTAAACTATTACTTTTCCTGGTCTTTCTGCCCCCTTGTTGCGTGCATACTTATCTTATCTTAGTTCCCACACATGCCGGAGGTTTCGTGCAACTCATATGATCTCGAATATTACTTTTAATTTTACTTCCCGTTCATTAGCCACGATAGGTGCCACTTTCCTTTGGAGCAACGTTGTTGTAAGACTGTTGTTACACGACCATTTCCTCTTTAGGTTATTGTGCTTAGGTTGCAGCCTTCTTCCTTATTTTCTTAGCTAGTCTATCGTTATAGTACTTAGGGAGAACCCTTAACTCTTGTAAAGCTGTGAGCTTATTACGGACCTTTTGATGTCCTTCCTTGCCTATAATCATCCGTAGTTGCTTACCTCCATGCCCTTGTGCTTATAGGGTTGCTCCTAAACTGATATTTTGATTGTCTTCCCAGTGGAACTTTCCTTTTATCCCCGTAACACTCATACGGTAACTTTAACTAACCCGACTCCTATTTGAGTATATCTCAAGTATTATAATGACATTACTGCGGGTTGAATTCCCCCTGTTGGGGTTTATTACCTTTATCTTGCATGATCTGCTGATTTGTCTGCAACCTCTTGTCTAGTCATGACTAGGCTCTTCCTGAATCAACTACTAACTACTCGTTGGCCCATTCTCATATTCATATTCTGCTTATGCTTTCTTGGGTTATCAATAACATCCCGGGCAGGAACCCTTACTTCCCCTTTTTTTGACGTCGTTCTTACATAATGTTTTGGAATCGTAGCATATCTGTAGGATTTGGATAAGTGCAATCCCATCCCTTTCTCATTTTTATCGCATTCTTCCTTTATCATTCCATATTTACTAGAATCACTTAGTTTTGACTTAATGTCACATCACTCCATATTCCCCCCTTTTGGGGAGTTCTAAGATCTAGAGCTACGATGATCTAAGTATAGATGTTTTACCTCGTCACCTTTGGCGTGTATTCACATCGTCGATTACCCTTACTCGCCTTGTGGTAATGCTCTTTGTTCCAAGGATAACAAAATTCCTTGCTCGCGAGGATGACACTTAGTGTAACTGGTGCACATAGTCCCTTAAGCTGAACTTTAATCACATTGCTTGCTTTAGGGAAGCATCTGCCTGAATGACTGTTCTCTGAATTTCTCATGAATCTTCTTCTGTTGTCCATTCTATTATTGCCAGAACGAAATATGAAATTGTCATGATGCCGACTATTATCAAATCACTCAGTTCCTAATTCATGTTTAGCTTTTCTTGTTTACCAGCCCATACTGATCTCTATTATTCTGGGGTCTAGCTTTTTCCTATTAGAGTCACGAACTTATTTCTCGAAATGAGGATATGACTTCATGGCCTATACTCTTTTGTTGTCTAAAGGCCCATCACCTCTCGTCTCTTCCTTCACCTGACTATGGACTCGGTAATACTGTCATCCTTTAGATCTACCGTTGTCATCCATGTATCACATCTTACTCATAATTCTTACTTATCTCTCTTCTCATTACTCTGCTAATATTTCTGCCTATCCCTTTCTTGTGAAAACTTTAACAAGACATTCTTTCGCTTTTAGCTCTCCTTGCTTCATTCATCGGCTCTTCGAGTTGCTCAACGTCCTTTCTCTACTAGGGAAGAGAGTCACACTAAGGTAATATTTATCCTTTCCAAGCATTTCAGTGCCTACCTTCGGAATTATTTTTGATCATGCTAGTATTCACGTCTATTTGTAATATTCTAGATTGCATCACCTGGGTGTCTTACAAGGAGATCTATTAGCACATTTGCAATATCCTTTGGAATGTTAGCTAATGCTAACAATCCGTCTAACATTTTGGGTTACATTAACCCCAGCTGGATCTAGATATCCCCTCCTTCTCTTAGACTATATTTGTTAGCTCCCATAGAGCATAACATAGATCGGTGTGGCCAATTATACATACCTCTGTTACCGTTGAAGGTAACTCAAAATGCTTATATTCCTCTTCCTGAATTATAAACACTGTTAACCTTCATCAACTGGGCGCCTCGTACCCTTCTTCATCTTGCTTGTTGAAATTTGTATTTGTCGCGCCCCCTTTTTTCCCTCCCCTTTTTACGGGGGAAGAAGGGTCCAGGTTTCGACATTTATGGGGGGGTAATAACTCGTTTCCTTTTGGGAATTGGGTATTTTGAAGAGTCGCCACCTAACGGGTTATGGTGCGTTAGGGCACCTTGAGCGATTAACTCTTGGATTGGTTTGCATTACCAGACATTTAGGGAGGGCTCGAAATAACTTTGAGGGGAAGGTGTTAGGCACCCCTCTCGGTCCACAACTGTGGGTCCCGGCCAAACTTATACTTGTGAATTAGTCCTTTAACAAATAAGCAGTTGAAACAAATAATTGTAAATAGAGCATGTTGGACATTGTATGACTCAGATAATAAGACAAAGGATTTGAACAAGTTGTGTACACATAAAAAAAACTAAAGTTTTAAGCAAAAGGAATTTGGAAAAGGAGGGGTCCTAGGTTGGTTAGCCTACAGGATCACCCCACGCAATGCGGGGTAAACACTCCTCAATGAGGGGCTACACGTGACATTAGCGCGTAATCATCATATCCCGTTCTACCCAAGTCCCTCCCCTTGGTCATAGCCTAAAGCGTTGTAGTAACCTTGACAATGCCTATGCGTGCACTACCCGTCCCTTCCACGTGGCCGTGGAGGTATTTTAGGACCTCTAAATCTGGGAAGTTCTAGACAACCCCTAAGGTGTTTAAAAGGAGAAAATTCTAGGCGACAGACAAGAACGTAGGACTTAACAGATAAATGGCAAAAAGCAGTCAAGAGGCCCAGGTTTACCCCCACAAATAATGCACATAAACAGCACATCTTAAACACAAACAAGAGTAGTTTTTGTTAGAGAAAAGACCTAAACAAGATATCTAAGTGGATGTTAATGCCCAGAGATATGCAACCTTATTTTTTATAAACTTGACAGTAAGGTCCTAATCAATTTGCCTACTGATTTTAAACCTGTTAAGTCTGGTTAGCTTAAAGTAGCAAAAATACAGTTTCAGATTTGCATAATTTAAAATCGCCCTATAGGCTTGCCTAAATGCAGAACAGTGATGTCCTAAGAGCATGATAACTACGTTGATACAGTAGTATTTACCGTGAAAATGGTAACTACAATTAAATTTATAAAATGAGACTCTAAAAATACGTGATCTATTCCCGAGCTAGTTGTTAGAGCAGATGATGCTAATAATATGAAATTTAACGAGGGAGCGTGAGATAAAACGAGATAATGATCAAACCGAAGGGCCTGCTACCCGGATGCAAGCTTGGCCGATGGAGACTTCAAGGTCGGCCTCGAGGTCGAGCTCGGGCTATCGGGGACAATCGAGAGTAATATAACAGTTAGAGATATAATCTGAAGAATCTATTTATAACCGAAACTAAGTTGTACGATGAAGAACACATATAAAAATGAAGAACACATATAGAAGCAAAGGATATCGAGGTATCCTCGGTATTAGTGAGAGCCAATAAGTTTTAGTAAGAAGAGAGAGAGAGAGAAAGATATAATTGCACTTTGTAGAATTGTTGGAGAAATGGAGCAACATCAGTCCCTTACAAGGCAGGGCGAGTCCTCTTTATATAGGAGAGGAAACTTAGTTACGAATACATGTATATTTAATTTACGAAATATGGAGATGTGATGGTTTGACTCGACGCCCCAGCGTAGGCTATGGATAGGCCGGCCCTGTCAGACTCAACCGCGTGTCTTGGGGGCTTCCCCCTTTGTCTTTATCTCGGCCTCGAATCGGACCTTGACAAGCCCCGAAGGAGAGGGATAAGTCGTGGCTTCGTGTCCTCGGGGTCTCGAGGTACCTCTCCGAGATGGCTTAATGGCGGGGAATCGGGCCCTCTGATTTCACCGCATACAGATAGTCTCCGCGTTTCTCAGAACGAAGCGATGGGAAACGATTATGACCATTGACTCCTCGAACTCCTCATGGCGATAGTACACTGGCGATTCGCATCGTGGCGCCATCTTTTGTGATAGATGGCATATCTCATAGACTCATGCTCAATACTCTATCATTTCCGTTCTTCAAGGTAAAAGTACTGCCGTCGATTTGGTTTTTCAAGGATGCAATAATTGCATTCGTCGGTCAGTTTTCCTCGATGACCGTGTTGTTGCTCCCTATAAATGGGGCACCTTGGCACTGTTTTTCCTATCCCAATATCTTCGTCGGCATGCTTGCCTACCCCTTGTCGCCATCTTCTTCTAACTTTGAACATCATCCTTGGGGCTTCTAGCCTCAAGACCGTTAGGAGGAGTTCCCTTAAGTTTTGCTATGGCCCTTCGCTGGGACGTCCCTTTGTTGAGCATAATCGCGTTGCCCCGCTATGGTCGTTGGTATGTTGGTGTTTGCTGCCGCCGTTTGCCCGAGGGGGTGATGGACGGGGAATCGGTCTTCCTCTTATGTAGACACTCGTTCGGATTATACGCCGCTGCTCAAAAGGGGGCTCGAATTATATACCGCTGCTCACCTCTGTACCTCGGCTCGACGTGGAACTCTGCCCCGAGCCGGGAGCTTGCACGGCTCGATGCTCGAAGAAGTGTATTTGAAGTAGCTGTGCAAGCGGGGCCGAGGGTCGTTCCGTCCGCTACTCAGTGGAAGCAAAAAGAGGAAGGTTGTTCTTTGATTTCCAAGAAACAAGGCAACCCCCAAA
>NW_017671194.1:307847-339154 GCF_001879085.1 Nicotiana attenuata | reverse complement strand
TAATTTATTTATTGAAAATACGACAAACACTTCCAGGATTGTATGAGCCCGTGACGTTGTGGGCCAATTCCGGTTTGAACTGGTATTCGTAGATGGATCTATGAAAGAAAGGTTGTCGAGAAGTTGTGATAGTGGGATAGTGGATATGATAGGAGGGTTATTTTTGAGAAATATAATTGGAGGACGAAAAATGGAGCTACTAGGGAAGTTAGGAAAGCTATGATAAGCGGGAAAATATGGAGAATATGGTGGATCATCTGACACTATGACCGGGGCTTGGGTAGGGGCGGCATCTAGTAAGCTAGGTGGTGGCGGGGGTGGCGCCTTACCAGTGATCCAAGCCTGATACATGTCCGTCATGTATTGTCTTAACATCCTTACCTCTTCAACCAACCCAGTGTCTCATTCAAACAATTGCTTTTGAGCACCAGTATCAACCAACTCAATTTCGTTGTTGTCTACCATTGCCTTTCGACTTTAAGTTGTAGGGAGGAGTTACCAGTTTAGGAACCACAAACCAACCACACTTCTGCTATAATAAAGATAACAAAGAAGAACAAAATGAAGTCATCACGTTAGCGTTAGGGCATTTAACATAAGATAATCTCACATTATGTGTGATGCACCTAGTCACTGTTAACGGTTCTAAAATGACTTTGAAGGTACGAAGGTCATAAGGCATCATCCCAATTTCTTGTTCTAGCCTTCCTCTTTTCTTTCCTCTTTAACACTCCTTGGTTTGCTCTTTTTCTTTCCTCTCTTTTTCTTTCTGATTATCACTCTTTTCTTCCCTCTCATTTCTCACATCCCATAACTTCATCTTTTCTTTTTCTTTTTCTTTTTCTTTTTCTTTTTTAATTTAAAAATAATTCGATCGAGCCCGATGTAGATTGCGTACATATCAGGTTTCACTTGAATCGGACCAAGCGTACTTCTGGAAAAGTAATGGAAAAAATCTAAAAAAATTTCAAAAATACAAAATAGGTAATAGGGTAACAAAATAACTCAACAAACTCAACTTGACTACGACAGACTCTAACACCATCTAAAAGACTAAATACTATTGGATAAGACTAAAGTAAAAGACAACATGAATGACAGATTCAAAACATAAAAAGTATCCTCAAACAAGCTCCCGAATGCGACGGTCCTAGCTGGGATGGTCCTGGGGTATCTGTCATGCTCAAGATCTGGTAAGTGGATCCATACCTGTATGAGAAAGATAAGACCATATAGAGTTAAAAACTTAGGACACTATGCGAGACAATAACGCTTCCTATTGGACATATGCAAGACATGATTGAGATTATTTTTGCAAAATGGCCTACGTGACCAAAAGGTGGCTAGAAGTGCAAACTCAAATAGGTCAACCTCTAGGACATGGAAAAACATCTCGTAAAGGCCTATACGGCCGCAAAATCTTAGGAATCATAGTTCTCAAAATTACTTTGCAAAAATGACCACTTTGCATAAATGGTCGATGCGGTCAAGAATGGCTAAGCATGAAAATATAACAAGAATGGACCTTAAACATAGAGGACACCTTGTTGTGGACTTAGGACTAAGACATGTGTCACTGAACCACTTTTGCAAAAATGACCTCATTTGCAAGAACGACCGATATGGCCAAAAGCGGCTAGACATGCAAATTCAACAAGAACGGGCCTTAAAGTAAGGAGACAGCTAATTATAGATTCAAGACTCTCCAAACACGGTTCAACGAGTCACTTTGTAAAAATAGCCCTATTTTGCAAAAAAGACCGATGTGGCCAAAAGTGACTAGACACGCAAGATTTGGCTACGACCCCCGAAGCCAAAAACTTAAGACTCACTAGGAAGACCGGACCCTATGTGGGCTGCCTATGTATCCCGCCCGAAAGACGAAGATCATAGAGTCAACCACTAACCCTTGTATTACGAGCCCGTTTGGACATAAGAATGATTTCACCTTTTTTCGAAAAATTTTCACTTTTTTCCGAAATCAGTGTTTGGCCATAAAATTTTCAATTTTCAGTTGAAAGATGAATTTGGAATATTTCGAAAATTTGAAAAACTCCGAAAAGCTATTTTTCAAAATTTTCACTCAGATCACTCACAAAAATTTAAAAATAACCCAAAATTATATTCTTATCCAAACACAACTGTTATTTTTAAATACCATTTTCACTTGAAAATATTTCTACTTTTTTTTTTGAAATTTTACAATTTTTATGTCCAAACGCCCAGTAAGATAGGTTGCCTATATTACACCCTTTAGAATGCGGCATTTCTCGGAAGCAACACGAACATTAATGTTATGTTGAACGGGTTGCCCTTAGTATATTCTTTGTATCTTTCCTTAATTAATAAACAAACGTGAAAATACAAGCGGCCATGCTTGATGCTGACAGAGGCTGATAGGCCTATGTGGTCCTTCGCATTTCATGGTAGCTGCTGATGGAATATTAGAATAATCAACGGAAGCAAATAGTTAAAATCAGTATAAATCGAAGAAAATTGCATAAATATATAGCCCAATACAACATAGTATATCGATATAGCCAGTTTTTTTTTTCTTTTTCCAGTTACACTAGTATATATACTCAATATTTTTTCTATAACAGTATTTACACACACTTACATATTATTATAAAGTATTTATGCACCTATGTTCGGAAATAGTCTATCCGCCCTTTCAGGGTAGGGGTAAGTTGCGTACATCCTACCCTCGCAAGAGCCACTTGTAGAATAACACTGGGTAGTTGTACTTACACACCTATGTAAACTGTATATTTATCTTGTATAAAGTGTATAATAGTGTATAAACATGTAGCAACCTTATATAGAATTGTATAAGAGTGTATAAACATTACTAGTTACAATGATGAACTTTCTTCTACGGTTTTCAGTCAAAGTTCTTGATCAAAACTGTTTAACCAAAAATTAGATTTTAGGTCAAAGCTTGAATTTAGAAGAACACGGGTTACTGATAATCGGAAAAGAGTATATAAAGAAAGAAATTTGTGAATAATATAATCAGAAAGCAAGTAAATCAAAGTATATTCCAATAGTGTTTTTTCCGTGTCTACAGTTGTTTGTGACTTTCCCTTTTATATCCATTTTGGGAATACAGACTTTACCTTTGCCATAATAAGACAATTATGAACAATTAATGACTTTAAATGTTGCGTTATGCAATCATATATGTTAAATACATATTCTCTAACGTTTCCATTATTTAATACTCATTAAATGCTGTATCTGGGCTCTTTTTGCTGTCAGATTCATTCCTTTGACTCTTCACGATCTTTGACCTTGAAATGTCTTGAATAGGTACGAGCGTTGAATTACTTGTATGACTGCTCGTGCCTTCTCCATTTAACTTGTTCGTATCTGTTATTGCTCGTATCTGTTGTTGCTCGTATCTGTTAACCAACCTTAATTCTTTGACTGTTTGACCAGTCTATGTGTCATGACACGTCACCTCCAATATGCAGAGTAAATTTTTCCCAATACAGATAGTCCCCCCACTTTCCATTTATTCGTCAGTTGAATATTTGAGAAGTGGATTTCAATAAAGGAGAATTTTTGTCACCATTAATGCTGTGACAAGATTGACGCTTCAATGGTCATATCTATTTAATGTTCTTCACACGTGTCAACTCCTTGTTGATTCTGCAACTTGCACCCTTTTTAAGGTCCTTTTTTACTGTTCCACTATTCACGAAGTACCAGTTACCATTATTGTGACCCTTCCATTACTGCGTTTTCACTTTTTGACGATTACCTATAAATACAGTTTTACCTTTTAATTTCTTCCACACAAAACTTTTTTCCCTCGAACACTTAAATTGTGCAAATCTCTGTTTACTTCTTCTTCTTCCTCATCATGTCTTCTTCGAACCCTAACCCTAAGAGAGTTCCTATTTTGGACAATTTCCCAATGCCCCTGTTAGACATAGAAGGGGTGGGAGACTTTGTATCTTAGGATCCTCTCGTGGTGGCGGTTCATCCATGCCTTCTCCTAGCCCTGGTTCTTCCTCTAGAACTAGAGGTTCTTTTACACAAAAATCATTTTCTAAGAGCAAGGAGGCCTCTAAACCATTACAGGAGCCCTTGGTAGAAGAGATAGTCCCTAACGACTTATCTTTTCATCACGATAGACAATCACTTCAAACCCAAGTTTCTGGTCTAGATCGTACCGATGCTTACCCCACTTTGATTACAGAGATTTTAACTCCCATAGTCCGCAAAGATTGTCACTGGAGTAACGATTTTCCCATTGCAATCCCCAATCCAAATCAAAGAATTACCTCCTATATGACTGGTCTTTCTTTTGTTTACACATACCCTTTTACTCTTGGTTTTAAACCAGCTATTGATCCAGTGATTCTTGATTTCTGTCGCTTCTTCAAAGTTTGTTTAGCACAGATTGGCCCACTGGTATGGAGGGCTGTCGCTTGTTTAAGGCATCTGCCCAATTTGGCAAACATTAATTTCACCTTTCCTCACCTAATTCATCTATACTCCCCTAGACTTTTTCGCAATGGCGTCTTTACCTTAGTGGCTAGGAGTAAGAGGGTTTTGGTGAGCCCAGAAGATGATAAGGATCGTGGCTGCTATGCCCGATTTGTTGCTGCTCCCACAGTTGGTTTAGTGGGTGAACAAAACGTTCCCTTCCCTGAGAAGTGGAACTTTGCACGTAAGTCTTTCATCTCTCTCGTATCTCTTTCTTTCGAGTTTATCAATTTCCTTAACTTTGTTTCCCTTTTTTTAGCAACCATGGGAGTTGTGAGAACATTCCCAATTTTCGTGGTTGAGTAGATAAATTATTGAAGTCGCGCCTATGGAGGCTAGGTCTTGGAAATTTATTTCCAATCGTCATGGTTGGAAAGTAAAGACTCACGGTATGAGTTTTTGTCTTTCTCATATGTAAAAGTTTTTCCCTTTATTGCTTTAACTTTCAACCTTCTCTTTGTCAGGTTTTGCTATTCGAGGTGCTACTGCTGAAGCAGCTGCAGCCTCTCGCTTAGGAACCCAACTTTCCTTAGAAAGTGCTCAGAATATTCTTCTGAAAAGGAAAACCACAGACGATGATAGCTCCGACGAAGAAGAAGAGGATGGTTCCTTGGTGACAAGGCCAAGAGTTAGGAGACGTATAAGCTGAAGTTTCTCATCACCTTTCTCCTACCGGGCCTGTTAATCTTGTCTCTGATGATGACGTTGCCACCCCTCATGACACTCATGAGTCGATTAACCAACTTTTCATTAGTGGTTTTGAGAGTGGTGGATTAGGACCCGTTTTGGATGAACTTCCCCTATCTTCTTCTTCAACTCCCATATCTTCAGTTCCTTCTCTTCTTTCTTCTGCTGTGCCTTTGGTTCCTTCTTTACCTGTTCCATCTGCTTCCGAACCTCCTTCTGCTGTTTTTACTTCTTCTACCGCTCCTCCTTCTACTGTCCATAATACAGAAGTGGGTTCTACAAGTAGAAGGATAGCTATGAGGAGCGTGACTATCGAAGTTCCTGCTAACAACAGCCTTTTGAGGAAATCCGGTCAGGCGGATGTTTGGCTTGAACCTTTAATAGGCCCAATTGAGAAAGAAAAACTGAATAGCCACAGCTGCCTGACTCTGATGAACGACGTAGTTCATTCCACCTTGAAGGTATGTCCCTTCTTTCTTTAATTTGCCAGAATTTTTCTAAAATTCTAATTTTTCTTCCCTTATCATTTTCAGGCCAACCTTATTGGTACAGAGCTGATGAGCAGAGTTTCTTTATTAGAGAAGGTGGCACGTGACTCTGAAAAGGCTGTTCTTGATTCAGAGAGGGAAGCTCGTGACTTTCAGTTGGAAGCAGCTAATTGGAAGGAACAATTTGATAGTGCTCAAATTACTATAGAAGATTTGCAAGAGAACAAGAATAACCTGGAACAGCAGGTAAGAGCATTAACTTTAGAGCTTGCGGTTGTCAAGGCTTCTTCAAGTCAGGCTGAGAAAGAAAGAGAGCGTCTCGAATCTTCTTTCTCAGAACAATTATCTAAGACAAGTGAAGAGATTAGAGAGCTGAGAGCTCTTTTAAGTCAAAAAGAAATTTATGCTGGAGATTTGATACAAAATTTGACTCAGACCCAAGAAGATCTGCGAATTTCTGAAGACAAGGTGCAGGCTTCGGAAAAATCTCATGCATCTCTCCAAGCCTCTTATAACTCAGCCTGAATGAAAATGAAGGTCTCAAAAATGAAATTGCTGCTTGGGAAAGAGATTATGAGCTTCTTGAAGATAAGGTTGCAGTTGATGTAAGCTGGGCTTTTCTGAACTCCCGTCGTGGTGCCTTAGTTGAAGCTAGCCAAGAAAACTTTAATCTGGAGTCAGAGTTAGCTAAGGTGATGGAGACTATTGAAAAAGCTCAACAACCACTGGACTTCCCTTCACCCGCGATTGAAGTTTTCGAAGCTAAAGTTACCGGAGTTGATGTTCCCGTGGGTGAAGTTCCGGTGAGTGAGGCTCCCTTGGCTGAAACTTCTGATGCACCCTCTTCAAGCTCAATCGTGCCCCTTGTTGCAAGTCAAGTTGAAACTTCGTCTATTGATACTCCAATGGTTGAAAATCAACCTTCTTCTGTTGGTGATGCTGTTCCAGTTGAGCCCGATGATGATCCTTCTTCAGTCCTTTCCTCTTAGTGAAAAAATTTACATCTGTTTTAAATTCCCTTTTTGCAGGTACCTGTTTGGAAAACTGTGTTTAAAGTTCTTGGATTCATTTGAGAGTTTTTGTAATCAAACCCTTGGCTATCACTTGAGGGTTGATTTTTAGAAGTACAAGTCCCCAAGTCTTGTTATGGGGCATTTTGTATAAACAATTCGATGACTAAGTTTATACTTTAGTCTTTAGTTTTAAATATTAAGAAGTTTTTAGTATCATTAAACTTCCGTTTGTTCTATTCTTGCCTTTCTGTTTTCAAGGACTTAAAGAATAGTCTGCATTTTTGTGCTTTGAAAAATGTTTCTGTTAATCCCATGACTATATAACATGAGTTTTATAAAAGAGGGCCCTTTTATATTTTGACACTTAATGAAGAAGACGTCTCAACTTCATAATGGTGTTATCATACGATAAAAAAAATAGGGACACACATGTTTTTTGCAATAACTTCGACAAGTTTTTATTTATGAACCTTGACAAGTTTTGAGTAATACTTTACATTTATTTGAATTACATCTATAACTTTCTCGTAACTATTTTCCTTGTAACAGATTTATACAAAAGAAGAACAATAGATACGGGGTTTTTCCTTATAACCCGTTTTAGTACATAGTCCCTTTAGCTCCAGAACATTAGGAAGAGTTTGAGAGATGACTCCATTGTTCTCATGGAAAAGAATACTATGATGAATGCCACTGTTCTCATGGGAAAGAATACTATGATGAACGCCATTGTTCTCATGGGAAAGAATACTATGATGAATGCCATGACTTCATAACTTTCACTTCGTACTTGATTCTTCTAGGCTTGATTTTCTAAATCTTCTTTGCCTCTTTTATACACGTGACTGTATATACATTGTAGTCCCCCAAGTGTTTGAGTGTTGAAGTATGAAGCCTCGAGCACTTGATAGTCTCCTTCACCTGGTCCTTTTTCCTGAAAAGGAAGTACATACGGGACTCGGGGGTGCGATTATAGATGAAGACTGCTTAACCCGTGTATACTTCTATCAGAATAATTGTAACCCTGGGCTAGGAATTTTAGTTTATTCCATTTTGCCTTACAGGTCGTGACTCATCATTTAGTACGGGTTAGCGTTTTGCCTATCATCTAAAATCGTTAATAAAATTTTAACAATTCAAAAATATAATTTAACATGGTGATACCTGACCGTGGGTTTTTCCTTAAAAACAGTATCTCTTCAAATGAACTGCATTCCAATGTGAAGGAAGCACCTTCCCGTCCATCGTTTCCAACTCGTATGCTCCTTTTCCTGCAATATCTCGAACTCTGTAGGGTCCTTCCCAGGTTGGACTTAGTTTACCCGCGTTGGCGGTCTTTGTAGATTGAAAAACCTTTTTAAGCACGAAGTCCCCAATTTTGAAGTATCTCAGGCGTGCTTTCCTGTTGTAATATCGCTCGATCACTTGTTTTTGTGCTGCCATTCTTATTAATGCAGCTTCTCTCCTGCCTTCCAACAAATCCAAATTGACCCGCATTTCTTCATCATTCGATTCCTGTGTCGCTTGTGAGAACCTTATGCTTGGTTCTCCTATTTCAACCGGGATTAGTGCTTCAGCTCCATAAACTAAAGAGAAAGGGGTTTCACCTGTACTCGTCTTTGTTGTCATGCGATATGCCCATAAAACTCCGGGTAACACTTCAGGCCAATTACCCTTTGACTCCTCTAAACGTTTCTTCAAATTGTTGATTATGACCTTGTTCGTTGATTCTGCTTGCCCGTTACCCACTGGGTGATAAGGTGTAGATGTAATCCTTTTAGTTTGCCAACTTTCAAAAAACTCTATGACATGAGCTCCGATAAATTGAGGGTCATTGTCGTATACAATTTCCTTTGGTACACCAAATCGGCAGATGATATTTCGCCAAATAAAATCTTTAACTTCTTTTTCTCGCACCTGCTTAAATGCTCCTGCCTCTACCCATTTAGTGAAATAATCGGTAAGTACGAGAAGAAACTTTACCTGTCCTTTTGTTTGAGGTAATGGTCCTACTATATCCATTCCCCATTTCATAAATGGCCACGGCGCAATGACTGGATGTAATAATTCTGCTGGCCTGTGCATATTGTTACCATATCTCTGGCATTTATCACATTTAGCCACGAAACTTACCGCTTCTTCTTCCATTTTAGGCCAGTAGTACCCTGCTCTAATCAAGGTTCTCACCAGTGATCTTCCTCTTGCGTGATTCCCGCAATGCCCCTCATGTATTTCCCTCATTACATACTCCATTTGAGAAGGTCCGAGGCATCTTGCTAAGGGACCACCGAACATTTTACGATAAAGGTTCCCCTGTTTTAAACAATAACGAGCAGCCTTTTTTCGAAGTGCATGCGCTTGTTTCTTGTCATCAGGGACGGTACCATACTGTAAAAAAGCAACAATTTCGTTTCTCCAATCCCAAGTTAAATTATTAAAATTTACCTCATTCTTATCAGGTTCGAGAACTAAATGAAATAAATGTATAACTGAAGCGTTTGCATCATTTGCCACATCAGCTGCAGATGTGAGATTAGCTAAGGCATCTGCTTCAACATTTTCATCCCTTGATATTTGTATGACCTTTCCAAGTTTGGTAATTGTCTTTATTAGTTCCNCATTTGCCACATCAGCTGCGGATGCGAGGTTAGCCAAGGCATCTGCTTTAACATTTTCATCCCTTGATATTTGTATGACCTTCCAAGTTCTGAATTGCTTTATTAGTTCCCGTACCTTTTCCAAGTACTGTTGCATCCTTGCTTCCCTAGCTGTGTAAGTCCCTAGCATTTGATTAACCACGAGTTGCGAATCACTTTTGATCACTACTTGATTTATACCAAGTTCTCGTGCCAATTCTAGACCTGCAATCACAGCTTCATACTCCGCTTTATTGTTAGTTATGGAATGACATTTAATAGCTTGCCTAATAGTTTCACCGTAGGTAGTACTAAAACAATTCCTAATCCTGCACCTTTTACGTTAGATGAACCATCAGTAAATAAGGTCCATGTTCCTGGATTAGCCCCATTAAGTATCCGTACTTCTTTTTCAGCTTCTAACTGCATCCCTTGACTAAAGTCAGCCACGAAATCAGCTAATATTTGGGATTTTATTGCTGTTCTAGGTAGGTACGTGATTTCATATTCACTTAGCTCTATGGCCCATTTAGCTAACCTCCCTGACAATTCATGCTTATGCAATATATTACGTAAGGGGTATGCAGTCACTACAACAATGGGATGACACTGAAAATATGGTCTTAACTTCCTAGATGCCATGATTAGAGCAAGTGCTAGTTTTTCCAATTGTGGATACCGTGTCTCTGCATCTAACAAAGATTTACTAACATAATAGATAGGAGATTGTTTACCCTGCTCTTCTCGAACCAAAACTGCACTTACCGCAACTTCTGAAACAACAAGGTAGATGAAAAGTTTCTCCCCAGCCTTTGGTTTTGCTAGCAAAGGTGGATTTGACAAGTATGTTTTCAAATCCCTAAGTGCTTGTTGACACTCCTCATCCCATTCAAAATGATCCTGCTTCTTAAGGGCCGAGAAGAATTTGAAACATTTTTCTGATGATTTAGAAATGAATCTTCCCAAAGCTGTGATTCTTCCCGTCAGTCTTTGAACTTCTTTCTTGTTTGAAAGTATATCAGGGATTTCTTCAATGGCCTTAATCTGTGCAGGATTCACTTCAATACCACGGTTAGAAACAAGAAAACCTAAAAACTTACCTGATGCCACACCAAATGCACATTTTTTTGGATTCAACTTCATATTATATTTTCGTAAAATTTTAAACGTGTCAGACAGGTGCGATATATGATCTTCCGAATGTTGAGTCTTAACTAGCATATCATCTATATATACTTCCATGGTCTTACCTAAATGTTCTTGAAACATTTGGGTAACTAACCTCTGATACGTTGCACCTACATTCTTAAGACCAAAGGGCATTACCTTATAATAGTACGTCCCCCTGTCTGTTATGAAAGAAGTTTTTTCTTCATCTCCTGGATCCATCTTGATTTGATTATAGCCTGAATATGCCTCTAAAATACTTAATAGCTCATGCCCTGCAGTAGAATCAATTAATTGATCTATGTGCGGTAAAGGAAAAGAATCTTTTGGACAGGCTGTATTAAGGTCTGTGTAATCTACACAGACTCGCCACTTACCGTTCTTCTTAGGAATCACAACAGTATTATCTAACCAGTTAGGATATTTTACCTCACAAATTGAACCAATTTTTAGCAATTTTTGAACTTCTTCTTGAATCACCTTATTCTTGAAAGTTCCTTGCTTTCTTTTCTTTTGCTTGACTGGAGGATATGATGGATCTTCATTCAATTTATGGGTCATGAATTCCGGTGGTATCCTTGTCATGTCAGAATGGGACCAAGCAAAACAATCTGCATTAGCTTTTAAAAATTCAATCAATTTACGTTTTACCTCCGGCCTAAGATTAGATCCTATATACACTTTTCTCTCGGCCCAATGTATAATAATACCACGGCCTCTAGCTCTTCTATCGTTGTTTTGATGTTCACGTTCTCCTCCGGTTCTTGAATGGTATCAGGTCTCGAATCCACATCTGTTTGCCTTTGTTTAGGTGAGGTCGACACCGTGTTGCCCTCACCTAAATTCTGTAATTGCTATTTGTCTTCACCCTTAACAGTTGAATCTGCAACGGAATTGATGCTTCTAGATGTTTGTTGATCGCCTCTGATTTGACGTATTCCCCATGGAGATGGAAATTTAATAACTTGATGTAAGGTTGAAGGAACGGCATCCATGTCATGAATCCATGGCCTCCCAAGAATCATGTTGTAAGCCATTTCCATACTACGACTTGAAATTTGGTATCGCCTTCTGCGAATGTAGTAAGTATTGATTCCCCTTTCGTTACAACACTAGAGTTGTCAAATCCCGACAAAGTATGTGCGTTTGGAATCAATTTATCCTCCAATTGCATCTCGCGCAATACTCGTATTAAAATAATATTTACAGAACTACCTGGATCAACCTAAACTCGTTTCACGTTAGTGTCATGTACAAGTAAAGATATTACCAGTGCGTCGTTATGCGGAGTTAAGAGTCCCTCAGCGTCTGCATCGTTGAATATAATATTCTCCTCTTCCAGCACATGTCGAGGCCGCTTCACGTGGGTAATTGTTACTTTTGAAACCTTTTCATATGATACATCGTTGATCACTTCACCCCCACTTATAACGTTGACAGTTCTCTTGGGTGAAGGTGGTTTTGGAGGCTCTTGCCTGTTCTTCATGTATGCTTGTTTACCTTTCTCACTGAATAACTCGGTGAGATACCCCTGTTTTAGCAAATGATCAACTTCACCTTGCAGAAACCTGCAATTTGCTGTTTTATGCTCGTGATCGTTATGAAATTCGCACCAATGATCAGGGTTTCGTCTGCTTGGATTCGATCGCATTTCCTTTGGCCATCGTACCTTATCTCCCATGCTTCTTAAAATAGCTACGAGTTCAAAGGTGCTTACGTTGAAGTTGTAACCACCGAACCTTGCTTTTAGACTTCCATCATCATCTCGTGACCCGCGTGTGTTCCGATCATTCCCGAACCTTGATGAGGAGCCTGATTCCCTGTTTCTAGGTTTGTGATCGTACCTCTGATTATCTTGCCTTGACCGCGAGTCCTTTCCCGCAGGTCGCATGTAAGGCTCGTACCTGTTTTTACCGGATCTCTTTTCATTTTCAACACGCCTTGAGCTTACTTTTTCTTCTGTTTTATGTCGTAAAATAATATCTTCTTCAATCCTCATTTTTGTACTTTATCTGTTGTAGACATCATTCCACGTTGTTGCTGGGAATTCTCGAAGGCTTTCCTTGAGTCGCCTCGTGGCTTCTGAACTCTTCTCATTCAAATTGCTGGTGAAGGCCATGGCTGCCCAATTGTCAGGTACTCGTGGCAATGTCATTCTTTCCCGTTGAAATCTATCCACGAATTCTCTGAGCAGCTCTGAATCTCCTTGCTTGATTTTGAAGATATCCTCCATTCTTTTTTCAACTTTTTGAGCTCCCGAGTGTGCTTTGATAAATAAATCTGCAAGCTCAGCAAAAGAATTTATAGAATTTTCAGGTAAGAGAGAATACCATGTTAGTGCCCCTTTAGTGAGTGTTTCACCGAATTTTTTGACCAAGACTGATTCAATCTCCTGCTTAGTAAAATCATTGCCCTTGACTCCTGTTGTAAATGCAGTAACATGATCTCGTGGGTCTGTTGTCCCATCATACTTTGGAAAATCGGGCATCTTGAACTTCTTTGGAATTGGGAGAGGGGCGGCACTTGGCTTTCATGGCTGTTGAGAATATTTATCTATATCTACTCCCTTGATCACGGGTGGTACTCCGGGTATTTGTTCTATGCGTCCGTTTTGCTCCCTAAGCTGTTTCTGCAATGTTAGCACTAGATTTTGCAAATCAGAATTAATTGGATTACTTGGGTTTCCCTCCTGTGTTTCACTGGGGGTTCCACCGCTGCCTAAATTAACCAGTCCATAACGAGGGTTCTCCAAAGTATTGTAATTTGGAGTAGGTGTGGGTGGAGCAGCAGGTAATTGACTAACAAAAGCTTGTAAAGCTTTGTTGACCTGAGTAGCGATAAGTTTTTGTAAGGCTTCATCCATATCTTCAGCATTTTCAAATTGACCTCGTTCTTCTATGTGAGATCCTTCAGGAGTGCCTTCACGAGATTGTCGTGGTGAGTCTCGTGGTTTTTGATCATTTTGCGGATCTCCCTGATTTTGCCGATTGATTGGGTTTCCTTGGATATTGTCATTGTTGTTCGACATAGTTGATTCCACAAAGAAAATCAAGCTGAGATATAATTGATTATCAGATTCCCGGTAACGGAACCAATTTGTTTAACCAAAAATTAGATTTTAGGTCAAAGCTTGAATTTAGAAGAACACGGGTTACTGATAATCGGAAAAGAGGATATAAAGAAAGAAATTTGTGAATAATATAATCAGAAAGCAAGTAAATCAAAGTATATTCCAATAGTATTTTTTTCGTGTTTACAGTTGTTTGTGACTTTCCCTTTTATAGCCATTTTGGGAATACATACTTTATCTTTGTCATAATAAGACAATTATGGGTAATTAATGACTTTAAATGTTACGTTATGCAATCATATATGTTAAATAATATTCTCTAACGTTTCCAGTATTTAATACTCATTAAATGTTGTATCTGGGCTCTTTTTTGCTGTCAGATTCATTCCTTTGACTCTTCACGATCTTTGACCTTTAAATGTCTTGAATAGGTACGAGCGTTGAATTACTTGTATGACTGCTCGTGCCTTCTCCATTTAACTTGTTCGTATCTGTTATTGCTCGTATCTGTTGTTGCTCGTATCTGTTAACCAACCTTAATTCTTTGACTGTTTGACCAGTCTACGTGTCATGACACGTCACCTCCAATATGCAGAGTAAATTTTTCCCAATACACGATGAAATTAGAAGACCCTTTTTGTTTTAATGCTTTATGCTTTCTACGAGATAGTACCCAACAAGTTATTAGAAACTTAGATCTTGAAAAACAATGGCATTAAAAATATATTAGTAAACAAGCTTTAGAGTTAGCTTTACGCAGGAGAGTCAAGAAAAGGAAAAAAAAAAAAAAAGATACAAAGTAAAAGATTAGTTAGGTATATCATAAGTGTATATAGATGGCTTATGTACATTATTTTGTTTATATATTATATTGTACCAATTGTGTACATATTTAGGGTAGAAAAGTGTATATATATATATATATATATATATATATATATATATATATATATATATATATATNTCTTTAACGGCAACTTCTGCAAATGTAGTAAGTATTGCTTCCCCTTTCGTTACAACACTAGAGTTGTCAAATCCCGACAAAGTATGTGCTTTTGGAATCAATTTATCCTCCGCTTGCATCTCGCGCAATACTCGTATTAAAATAATATTTACAGAACTACCTGGATCAACCAAAACTCGTTTTACGTTAGTGTCATGTACAAGTAAAGATATTACCAGTGCATCGTTATGCGGAGTTAAGAGTCCCTCGGCGTCTGCATCGTTGAATATAATATTCTCCTCTTCCAGCACATGTCGAGGCCGCTTCCCGTGGGTAATTGTTACTTTTGAAACTTTTTTATATGATACATCGTTGATCTCTTCACCCCCACTTATAACGTTGCCAGTTCTCTTGGGTGAAGGTGGTTTTGGAGGCTCTTGCCTGTTCTTCATGTATGCTTGTTTACCTTTCTCACTGAATAACTCAATGAGATACCCCTGTTTTAGCAAATGATCAACTTCACCTTGCAGAAACCTGCAATCTGCTGTTTTATGCCCGTGATCGTTGTGAAATTCGCACCAATGATCAGGGTTTCGTCTGTTTGGATTTGATCGCATTGCCTTTGGCCATCGTACCTTATCTCCCATGCTTCTTAAAACAGCTACGAGTTCAGAGGTGCTAACGTTGAAGTTGTAACCACCGAACCTGCCTTTAGACTTCCATCATCGTCTCGTGACCCGCGTGTGTTCCGATCATTCCCGGACCTTGATGAGGAGCCTGATTCCTTGTTTCTAGGTTTGGGATCGTACCTTTGATTATCTTGCCTTGACCGTGAGTCCTTTCCCGCAGGCCCCATGTAAGGCTCATACCTGTTTTTACCGGATCTCTTTTCATTTTCAACACGCCTTGAGCTTACTTTTTCTTCTGTTTTATGTCATAAAATAATGTCTTCTTCAATCCTCATTTTTGTACTGTATCTGTTGTAGACATCATTCCACGTTGTTACTGGGAATTCTCGAAGGCTTTCCTTGAGTCGCCTCATGGCTTCTGAACTCTTCTCATTCAAATTGCTGGTGAAGGCTATGGCTGCCCAATTGTCAGGTACTCGTGGCAATGTCATTCTTTCCCGTTGAAATCTATCCACGAATTCTCTGAGCAGCTCTGAATCTCCTTGCTTGATTTTGAAGATATCCTCCATTCTTTTTTCAACCTTTTGAGCTCCCGAGTGTGCTTTGATAAATAAATCTGCAAGCTCAGCAAAAGAATTTATAGAATTTTCAGGTAAGAGAGAATACCATGTTAGTGCCCATTTGGTGAGTGTTTCACCAAATTTTTTGACCAAAACTGATTCAATCTCCTGCTTAGTCAAATCATTACCCTTGACTCCTGTTGTAAATGTAGTAACATGATCTCGTTGGTCTGTTGTCCCATCATACTTTGGAATATCGGGCATCTTGAACTTCTTTGGAATTGGGAGAGGGGCGGCACTTGGCTTCCATGGCTGTTGAGAATATTTATCTATATCTACTCCGGGTATTTGTTCTATGCGGTCGTTTTGCTCCCTAAGCTGTTTCTGCAATGTTAGCACTAGATTTTGCAAATCAGAATTAATTGGATTACCTGGGTCTCCCTCCTGTGTTTCACTGGGGGTTCCACCGCTGCCTGAATTAACCAGTCCAGAATGAGGGTTCTCCAAAGTATTGTTATTTGGAGTAGGTGTGGGTGGAGGAGCAAGTAATTGACTAACAAAAGCTTGTAAAGCTTTGTTGACCTGAGTAGTGATAAGTTTTTGTAAGGCTTCATCCATAGCTTCAGCATTTTCAAATTGACCTCGTTCTTCTGTGTGAGATCCTTCAGGAGTGCCTTCACGAGATTGTCGTGGTGAGTCTCGTGGTGTTTGATCATTTTGCGGATCTCCCTGATTTTGCTGATTGATTGGGTTTCCTTGGATATTGTCATTGTTGTTTGACATAGTTGATTCCACAAAGAAAATCAAGCTGAGATATAATTGATTATCAGATTTCCGGTAACGGAACCAATTTGTTTAACCAAAAATTAGATTTTAGGTCAAAGCTTGAATTTAGAAGAACACGGGTTACTGATAATTGGAAAAGAGTATATAAAGAAAGAAATTTGTGAATAATATAATCAGAAAGCAAGTAAATCAGAGTATATTCCAATAGTGTTTTTTCAGTGTCTACAGTTGTTTGTGACTTTCCCTTTTATAGCCATTTTGGGAATACAGACTTTACATTTGCCATAATGAGACAATTATGAGCAATTAATGACTTTAAATGTTACATTATGCAATCATATATGTTAAATACATATTCTCTAACGTTTCCAGTATTTAATACTCATTAAATGTTGTATCTGGACTCTTTTTGCTGTCAGATTCATTCCTTTGACTCTTCGCGATCTTTGACCTTGAAATGTCTTGAATAGGTACGAGCGTTGAATTACTTGTATGACTGCTCGTGCCTTCTCCATTTAACTTGTTCGTATCTGTTATTGCTCGTATCTGTTGTTGCTCGTATCTGTTAACCAACCTTAATTCTTTGACTGTTTGACCAGTCTACGTGTCATGACACGTCACCTCCAATATGCAGAGTAAATTTTTCTCAATACAAAAATCAGTTCAAATCTTCACCAAATGACTTCAAATTTCAGGCAAAAGTATGCATTTTCGCATGTCAATTGCCTCACATTTGGTATATTATTGGCGATCATAATGTGTATTGTGATGAGCTGAGCCTAACTCTATTACATTTGTATAAATATTGTATGAAAGTCGTATACTTTTGGTTTTCTATACAAAAGTTATATTATTATTATTATTATTATTATATGATGAGTTGTATGAAAATTATATTTAAATTGTATGCTAATAACCTAATTTTGTATGTTGCATTTGTATAATGATTATTTTTATTATAGTAAGATGATGTAAAAATTATCAAATTTTGAAGCTCTAACTCGACCGTCAATGGCAGTTAGCGTTTGAGAGTGAAAGAGGAGATGTTTTATGGAGGAAGATCGCTAATCGCAGGTAATTATATGTTATTCAGAAGAAGATGAAAGAGAAGAGAAGAGAGCAAAATAAAATGGATGTAACTGAATTAGGGTTGTCTAAGGGGAAGGTTTTACCCGTACCCCTACCGGTCCGTACCAGTACCATGCTGGTTCGGATTGGGGATAAGGGTGAAGGATTTAGATAATGGATAAGGGTAATGGGAGGGCACCTAAAAAATACCCTTAGTACCGGTCCGGTTAGTACCCTTAAGATACCGGACCGGTACTGTACCGGTACCCGTATCGGCACCCTTAAGTTTTTTTTTAAATGTTGTCATTTTTGCAGCGTTAGCCAATGGTTATTTTTTATAAAACAAAATGCCGTTGGCAACGACCAAAACGGCTATTTTTGCCTCCCTAGCCCCCTAACACCCATCCTACCCCCTAATTTATGTTTTTAACCTTTAAGTTTGTTCAAATACACTTGTGCTCTATTTTAAAACTATAAATACCTCATTTCATTATTTTAGTTTTCACACAAGACTCTTATATCTCTCTAATTGCGATTAACATTCTAGCAAGCATATTAATTTTTGCATTTATTTTTGTTATACTTGTGTTGCTATTTGTTGTTTAATATTTATTGTTAAAAATGGCTCCTAAGCTGATAAAAACAATGTATAATAGATTGACTAAGGGTAATGCTAAGGAGGGGGCTCCTCATTTTGAAAAATTCTAACCAGTCCGGGTTTAGGCGTTACATACTAGAACAGTTGTTAGAAATAATGTTTGCGCTGATGAAGGAAATGAAAACTTGCTGAAATATTGAAAAAGAAGAAACTTTGGCCTTCCAGAAATAATTCAAGAAGACGACGATGCCTATAGTGAAATACTATCTACCGGAGACAACAGGGACGCAGAAAAATAAGTGTTATCAATTTCAAGCGAAGAAGCAATAGAAGCTATTAAAAAAAACCCGTAAATTATAATTTTATTTTAGTAAATTTTTGAAATAAAAGTATTGAATTTTTTCATCCATCAAGGTTTGTTTGTATTTAAATATAATTTTTATATTTTGTATCTGAATTACCCCTAAGTACCGGTACTGTACCCTTATGTACCACACACCGCACCCTTACGACCGGTAGAGGTATGGTAGGATACCAATAAAAGTACCCTTACTCCGTACCCTTAAATCCCGTTAAGAAAAGTACCCTTAAGGAATCCTTCCCTTACCTTACCGTCAGCGTACTCTTAACTCTTAAGAACCAGTACCCTCCCCTTAGACAGCCTTAAACCGAATCCCTTAATTATAGGCACTAATAACAGTTTCAGAGTGTTTTAAGGAGGATGTATTCAAATTGTTAATAAAATTTATGGTAATTAGCAAACTTCAGTTTAAACAGGTAGAATAGTTTGCAATTTTATCTATATACAGAAAAATCCCTTCTGTATAGGGTAAATTGATTCACATTAAATACTTGAATAACAGAATGACACATGGAACCGGGGACAGCGAAAGATGAAGCAAATGGAAGTCAAGACCGAACTCAACAATTTCAATGACATTAAATGAAGAATATTCCTCTACATTAAATACACATCCGTTACAGAGAATTTTGGTACTCATAGCCCGCCGTTACATATTCATCAATGACCCTCATTATTGTCATTTAATAGGGGCTGGATCCTAGGACCTTGTTCCCTATGTTTAGCTATAAATAGCGACCTCAACAGCCACTGTAACCCACGAAATTTCTAACAAACTTATGCTACTCATTATTCCAAGCTAAATAATACATTATTTTATGTTTTACGATATTCTTATTGCTGCCTTTGGAAGCCCTGCTCCGGGAGCCAAGCTGTCTGTTATCTTATCTCTATTTCGACGCTAAATCTTGCATTTTATTTAATTTCTTTATTATTTTGGGGATCAAATCGATTCACTTATCTATGAATTATGCTATAAATTCAACTGAACCGTTTTACGGATAAACACCTTTTGTTTCTCTAAGCCATTTCTCCTACTCTCATGTTTGGTCACTCTTGGACAAGGTAGTACACGTTGACCTTTGTATTTTGTCGGCATATTGTTGCAAAGACAGGTAGTAATCCAGTTTTGTTATTAGTAGGAGAGGGATCGAGTATCTTCCTCTCTATTATTATAACCTATCTATTTAGTAAACACAAAAAAAAAAAAAAAAAAAAAAGCAAAAAGTGTAAGGACGCAATTGTGATGTGTGGTTAGATGTGCGTCATTTTTTCGATCCTTTGCTGTAAACAAAGTATGGTATTTAAATTAGGGAGAACAGCCATAAATAATGTAGTTTGTCCGAAATAAACGGGACAATACTTAGATAGACATTCTCGGGGATGCTATTTAGATATTAGCCATTATTTATTTTGTCCTAAATTTTTAAACTATAAATCTTAATTTCAGGGCAATTTAGGATAATTTTTATCCAATGAGAAACTGAAATTCATGATGTACTGAATAATTCCGAAATAGTAGCCCTTTAGAATGGCTAACTTGTATCATTTCTACGAAATAAAATGATTTTTTCATTCCTATACACTATTTGAAACTTTATTACCCTTAATGTCCATGTTTAGCTAATTACCTGGCATAAACAAGTTTTGTTTACAAAATATATACAATCCACCTTACCAGGCTCCCAAATCCATTATTTGTGCCTTCAATCAAGAGATTTAGTTACACCTTTTTCCTTTTTTTTCTTCTCTTTCCTTATTTTTCCGATATTATTTGTACGTTATGCAGATTGATTCCTACATTTCAAGAAAAAACAATCATAATCTTCTTTTTCACCCCTCCTCTTTAATACTATGAAAGCCTATCGCGTCATTAAAAAAAAAAAAGAAAAGCCATCACATTGGTAGGACACAATTGCACAGAAAGCATAGAATCGAGTCAAAAGCAACAAATTCCATCTACTAAAAAATTATGAATCTGGATATAAATACTGATAAATTATTCTCTAATAGCAAGCAAAGTTGTTTCAAATTTTATATTAAGGAAAAGTATATGTGAGTTATGTCCAAAATGCAACTCAACGTACCAATATTGGATTAGAATTTAGTTTTTGGCACCTTTGAGGTGCAGGAATGTAACGACCCAACCGGTCGTTTTGAGCTTTTGCACTTTGATCGCCAGTTCTCGGGCATGACTTGCCCCGTGTTATGCATTATGACTGATGTGGATCGTTGTTTTGGTTTTCAGGACAATCGGAATGAATTTGGAAGAATAGTCTCAGTTGGAAGCTTTGAATTTGAAGTGTTTGACCAAGGGTTGACTTGTGCGTATACGAGCTCGGATCGGAGTTTTTATGATTTGGTTAGCTTCGTCGGATGATTTATGACTTAAGAGCGCAATCGGAATTGGTTTTAGAGGTCCGATGCGGAATTTGGCTGGAATTGGCGAAACTAGTATTTTGGCGATTTCCGGTTGATAGGTGAGATTTTGATCCGAGGGTCGGATGGAATTCCGAGAGTTACTGTAGCTTCATTATGTGATTTGGGATGTGTGTGTAAAATTTCAGTTGATTCGGAAGTGTTTTGGTTGGGTTTTCGAATGCGAGTTTCGGAAGATTTGGATGAACTTAGGCTTGAATTTGACGTAATTTGATGATTTTTGTGTTAACTGTGGTGTTTTGATGGTTCGAGCAAGTTTGAATAAGGTATTGGATCATATCGGTGTTTTTGGTTGAGGTCCCGGGGGCTTCGGGGTGATTTTGGATGGCCATCGGGATGAATTTTGGAGTTGTGGAATTTCTGGTTTGCTGGTATCTGGTATTTCCGCATCTGCGAAAAAGGGGCCGCAGATGCGGTTTCGCAGATGCGAAGAAGGGGTCGCAGGTGCGGCTCTTAGCCATATGGAGGAGTTTCGCAGATGCGGATAAATTCCGCAGATGCGGTGTCCGCAGAAGCGGAACTTGACCGCAGAAGCGGTCCGGAGCAGTTTTGAAGAATCCGCAGAAGCGGAGGACATTCCGCATAAGCGGTAACCGCAAATGCGGTATCTGAGTCGCAGAAGCGGAAATAGGCGTGGGCAGAAGGGTTTTAAAATAACATTTCATCCGCGAGCTAAGGGTATTTTTCTCCATTTTTTAACATCCTTGAGAGCATTGGACGGAAATTGAAGAGGGATTCGACTGGGATTGATTGGAGGTGAGTTCTATGATCTTAAAACACGATTATTATGTGAAATTAACCTTGAAATTTATGGAAGTTAAGCCAAAAATTGAAGAACTAGGGCTTGAGTTTTGAGATGTTAAATTGAGGATTTGAGGGGCCATTTGAACTCCGATTTTGGTATTATTGATATGTATAAGCTCATGGGGAGACGAGGAATCTAAATTATGTAAAAGTTTCTGAGGTTTGAGAAGTGGGCCCGGGGCTCGGGTTTTGCTAATTTCGGGATTTGTGCCCGTTATTGATTGTTTTCGATTGGGTTTTGTTCCCTTAGCATATTGTGACGTATTCTTGTGATTTTGGGTAGATTCGACGCGCGTGGAGGCCGATTTGAGGGGTAAAGGCGTCGCGAGCTAGAGATTTCGCCGGTTCGAGGTGAGTAATGATTGTAAATGATATCCTGAGGGTTTGAAACCCCGGAATTTCACATCGTAATGCTGTATTGAGGCGAGACACGCACTCTATAACGAGTGCGGGGTCGTTTGTTACTGGGGATTGTGACTTGGTCCGTCCCGAGAGATGTTTCTACTGTGTTTTCGACTCGAACTTATTTGATAATCATCCTATTTGGGTTAATTGTTATATTTGGGCTTCGTGCCAATTTGAATCCTTCAGGGATTGATATCACTGTTTTCGCATACTTTGCATATTATTTGATCTCAGTCCAAGATTTTAAAGACTGTTTTGCAACTCAGCCATCTTTTTAAGATTTGAAAGCTTAAATGATATTTCTAAATGATATTTTGGGCTGAGAACTACTGTTTTACAAATGCCCAAGGGGCTTATGATGATTTTTGGACTGAGCATGGATCGGGCTGCGCGCCGCAGCGGTATTACATTGATATTAAGGCCGAGAGGCTGGTTGATTACGTTGATATTGAGGCCGAGAGCCTGGTTGATTATATTGATATTGAAGCCGAGAGCCTAGTTGATGCCACGAGATGGCTTGATATTGCGCTTGGGCTGTAGGAGCCCCTCCGGAGTCTGTACACACCCCGAGTGAGCGCCGTCGACGATAAATAAATGGATGGCTCGGGCTGCACGCCGCAGTGGGTACCAGAGTGTACCATCATATGCATTGCATTGCACTCATGCATTTGTTCTTTATCTGTTATACCTGCCTCAGTATTTGTACTCTGATTTCATCGACTTGATGCTTCACCGTTAAATGTTCTACTGATCACTGAGTGTTGGGCCCGGGGGGCGGATTTCTGTGCTTATCTGCACTATTACTACTGCATTCATTTGCATAACTGTTGAAAAGGGCATTTTCAAAGGAGTCTTTAAACTGAGCTAAAATGTTTCTCTAAAGATTTCATAGCTTCACTTCTTTTCTCAAAAAGGGTTTTCTCTGCTTCTATACAGCATGATGATCTGTTATACGTGATTTCTTACTGCTCAATTGTTATTTACTTTTATTACTCACTGAGTTGGAGTACTCACTTTACTCCCTGCACCTCGTGTGCAGATGCAGGTATTTGTTCACCCGGTAGCAGGTATTGAGCTGATTGAAGATTTTGCTATCGTAGCTGAGCAAGGTGACCGCCAGTGTTCGCGGCACCGGATTTCTTCCTTTGATTCTAAATTCCATTCTGTATATTACTTGTCTTGTAGTTGTATTTAGCCTCTTCTAGATGCTCGTGACTTGTGACACCCCGATTTGGGCTGTGCTTGGATTGTACTTCCGCTAATTATTAATATTAAATCATATTTAGACTGCTTATTCATGTTTAACTATTTTTGAATAGGAAATTCGAGTTGTTTGGCTGGCCTTGTCTTCTCGAGAGGCGCCATCACGACCGGAGCGGGGTTTGGGTCGTGACAAGTTGGTATCAGAGCCTAGGTTACTAGGTCTCACGAGTCATGAGCAGGTTTAGTAGAGTCTCGCGGATCGATACGGAGACGTCTGTATCTATCCTCGAGAAGCTGCAGAACCTTTAGGAAAACTTCACATTCTTGAAATCTTATCGTGCGTCCTTGATTCAGCTTGAAAAAGTAACTCTTGAAATTCCTTCCACGCGTTCGCATGTGTGTATGAGCGCTCAGTATCAGATGTGCCTTGATGACTTATGATTCCCCGATCGAGGGGCGAGACGTGATCCCTGTGAGTTGATGTTGGGCCAGTCTGAAGGACTTGAGGCCGGATCTTTGCCTATGGCTTGAGCACCGAGGTGCTGATTGTGTGAGCAAGTATTTTGAACTTATATGTTCAGTATTGACCCTAATAGTGGGAATGACGGCTGGATAGCTATGTGATGAGTATGTTAGTACTGCAAGATGTTTCTGTATGACTTGGAAGTGTCGAGGAGGATCTGCTGGATGATAGGTGAACTACTAAGTGTATGATTTCCACTGTGAGTGGAAGTGTAGCTCCGAGTATGGGCGCGTGAAGAATCTTTTCAAGTCTCCTAGTGGGAGCGAAGTAAATTGCATGTTGCGGTATGAGATCAGACTCAGGAAGACTAAGTGGCTGTGTAATGTGTATGTCGGTGGAAGGTATACAGAAATGTTATTTTGAGGCGAAGCAGGTGGGTTATCTCCTGCGGAGTGTTCTGAAGTGGTGTGATCCTTATGTGTATGTTGGGAGATCTCATGTGTAAGTGAAAAGTATGTATTGAAATTTGGAATTTCGGGTCGTCTAAGAGAGTGGGCTTAACCGTTGCGGGAATGAATGCGCGATTTGCAGAAGATTTACAGTACTAGATGATCTGTGCTTTCACAAACTTATAAATGATTCGAGTTTAATCTCACTATGGTATTTTGGCATCAATAGAGTAAAGTGTTATGAGTTATTGAGTGTATCTTGATATATGGCTTCGAACCAAGTGGGGGAGTCTGTTGTGAGCCGTTGAATTGCACAGTTGGGTGCTACGTTGGCTCCAGTTGGGGCGTGCGAGTGAATTAGCTATGGTTAGAGTAAAGGAAATATTTTGACAAGGGTTATATTATGCTTCATAGGGTATGAGAATTGCGGAATATCTAGAGTTGTTGTTGGCAAAGAATGCTCGGTGCATAGAGCAGGAAGTTGCTTGGTTGTAATGGGATAAGGATTTCATTCTGCGGTATCGGAGTGCCAATGAGGCGCGGGTGGTTCTGTTCGTTGGGTCAGGTAAATTGCAGTGAATAAAAGAAAATGACTTGCGAAGATGGCTCTAATGTGTTAAAGATTCTACAGGGGATAATTGAGTATTCTAAAGTTGCATGTGTGGTTAGAAGCGGTGTTTTCATTGGAAGAGGTCCAGATTTGTGGTATTTCTATGTTAATTGTCGGATTCTAAATATCAGTGTCAGGAAAGTAAAGGTAACAGATTTAGATTCGCAGGAAGTCCTTCAGAGTAAAGTATTCGGGAATGTGGTATTCCTGGGAATAATTGAGAGAGTATTCAGCGACTTGTGGGTCTTAGACAGTGTGGTTTTATGCTTGGGTATCGTATAGTAAGCCTGGGTCGGGGAATCGAGGTGCTACATCAAGAGGAAATATCAAGTTGAAGACGAATCAGAAGAAATTTAGATAGCTGGAGTAGCCTGATAGTAGATCGGATCGGCATGGTAAGGATATGATTAATTCTTTATGTGTGTTCGAGGTAATGAGTTCGTGCAAGTATTTTGCAGCAATGCTCTTGGGTTTCGACGGCTTGTTTAGCTTGGTCTAGTTAGAAGGATTCAGTCCTGGCAGTTTAGTTGGTGCAAATGGGACTGGGAGAGTTCTTGTTGGGTTTTATTGTGGTTTGGAGATGTATATTTTCTATGGGCATGCGGAGCAGGGGATGTATAGTGGTTTTTGTTCTAGATGGGACCGATGGAAAGCTCTTGACTAGTTGAGTGCATAGATGTCTGTGGCTCGGAAGGGAGGTAAGGTTTTCATGTATCCTCGGATGGTATGTTATATGCGGTATGTTGTGGAGGACCGAGACTTGCGTGTGTTAGGTTATAGTTCAGTTCAGAAAGGAAGTTCATAAAACACTTAGGCAGTGGGTAGCCTCAGATAATCAAGGAAAATGGTACTGCTATTTGAAAGTGACTTGACGAGAGTATATGTTTCAGAAAAAGGGCAATGTGATTAAATGGATGGCGCTTCGGTGGTATTGCGGCACTTTCTTGTTAGATCGACTGGTGATGTTCGGGTTTGCTTGGTGGCACAGGGAAATTTTAGAGTATCTACCGTGGAATGACGGGGTATTTAAGGTGTGGTATGCTTTCGAACGGCGAAATCGGGATCAGGTACGATGATCCGAGTGCCATATGGAGTTGGAGACTGGGAGTTCTCATATTCAGGCTATGTTGTGATTGTGGATCGTGTGTATCGGCACCGTGTAACGGCTATCGGGATCTGGAGGCCCGAGTGGATCTTTCTTTGTCTGGTATATCAGATTTTGGGTATGATATCGGGGTTTAGACTGGTTTTCTCAGTGTTGGGTTATTTTGGATTATTGCGCTATGGGCTATGCCGGAAATGCTACAGGGTGAGTGGCGAGGTGCGTCGGTGTATGTTCTAGTAGAGTGGTTTATGTTTCGAAGAACCAACGGACGGTTGGGAAAGATTACTTTCTTAATTGGGCCTTCGTGATGGATGCCAGTGCAGAAGTTGCTATCATTGATTCAGTTCTGGTGTTGAGGGACTTTTCGAATGTGTTTCTTGTGGCCGAGCATGTCGCCGAGCGAAGTTGTCGATTTCGGTATTGATTTGGTGCCGGGCACCGTATCGTATGGCTCCGGCAGGAGTTATAGTAGTGGTAGGAGCAGCTTCAGGCTTCCTTGATAATGAGTTCGTTGGCAGGCCAATGTGGATGCGTGTTCTAGTTTGAGTCGGCTCGGTTGGCTCCGAATTGTATTGTCGAGGGATAGGTTGACTTGACCGTTGTTGAGCTTATTGGTGATCTGGGAAGATCTATGAGTTGCCTTTCGGTGTTGTGAGGCGTTATGATTTGTTGGTTATGGGCACATATGGTGCGGATTTGTTGGGGTTCATAGTGGAAATCAAGCCGGAAAAGTAATTGGGAGTTGCTCGGTGAATGACGTACCGGTTATGTTCTATCTGGTTTGCGTGGTGTATGTTACTTGTTTCACCGCGGGTGTAATGATTTGCTTTGGTTTCAGACATCAAAATTGTGCGTGGTTGTCAATTTCGAGCATAGGGACTTGAGGTGTCTCAGGTGGGACAGTGTTGGATAGGATCACGCAATGCAGTGAATCTATGTGGAGATATGACCTTGCGGGTTAGATTCGTGTGTTATGTTCTATGATGTGAGACGGGTTCTCAACCTTGTGTTGTGGTGGTATTGGTGAGCTTGAGATACAGCTCTTTCAATTGAGTCATTTTTCACGATTGGAGTTTGTTCGGACTGTTGCTTATTGGTGCGCGTATTATGCTAGTTGTGGATTAGGCCTTTATTGCGGTGTCCTGTCACCCGAGTGGTTATGTTGGATTAGATAAGATCGTTGGGAGCTTTAATGAATATGAACGGATTCGATTTTAGCATGTTGGAAGGTAAATAGTGAGGTTCGGCTCGGAAATTTGCTATGGTAATTGTTAGAGGAGAAGTGGCGTCATGAATGGTTGATCTGAGAAATGGTTACGGTTTATTGCGTGTTTCATTGGTCGTTTGCAGTATATGAAAGGTGTTGGAATGAGAATTTGTTGATAAGAGTCTTCTATCGGTATTTGTGTGTTGTGTGCAGTTGCGATACATAAGGAGTTATTGCTACGAGCATTCGAGTTATGCGGTTTATCGTGTAATGGCACCAAGGTTGCAGGTATGGGTTATTACAGCTGGTTCGGGCTTATTCAGAGTATAGATGTGAGATTTTGATCTTGTGGATGATTTCGGCAGTGGAAATATGTTTCTATGGTTTATGGACTAGGATGGATTGAGAAATTTCAGTTATATTGTGTTATCGAACCTATGTGAGATAGGGTGACGTGGGATCACCCCGGGTATATGCTTGGTAAGGTCATTCAGCTATTGGTTGGCTTCTAGGACAACTCTGGGTACGCTCGAGGTCGAACGTGTGTTTAAGTGGGGGAGGATGTAACGACCCAACCGGTCGTTTTGAGCTTTTGCACTTTGATCGCCAGTTCTCGGGCATGACTTGCCCCGTGTTATGCATTATGACTAATGTGGATTGTTGGTTTTGGTTTTCAGGACAATCGGAATGAATTTGGAAGAATAGTCTCAGTTGGAAGCTTTGAATTTGAAGTGTTTGACCAAGGGTTGACTTGGGTGTATACGAGCTCGGATCGGAGTTTTAATGATTTGGTTAGCTTCGTCGGATGATTTATGACATAAGAGCGCAATCGGAATTGGTTTTAGAGGTCTGGTGTGGAATTTGGCTTGAATTGGCGAAAATAGTATTTTGGCGATTTCCGGTTGATAGGTGAGATTTTGATCCGAGGGTCGGAATGGAATTCCGATAGTTGCTGTAGCTTTGTTATGTGATTTGGGATGTGTGTGTAAAATTTTAGTTGATTCGGAAGTGTTTTGGTTGGATTTTTGATCGAATACGAGTTTCGGATGATTTGGATGAACTTAGGCTTGAATTTGACGTAATTTGATGATTTTTGTGTTAACTGTGGTGTTTTGATGGTTCGAGCAAGTTTGAATAAGGTATTGGATCATATCGGTGTTTTTGGTTGAGGTCCCGGGGGCCTCGGGGTGATTTTGGATGGCCATCGGGATGAATTTTGGAGTTGTGGAATTTCTAGTTTGCTGGTATCTGGTATTTCCGCGTCTGCGAAAAAAGGGCCGCAGATGCGGTTCCGCAGATGCGAAGAAAGGGTCGCAGGTGCGGCTCTTAGCCATATGGAGGAGTTTCTCAGATGCGGATAAATTCCGCAGATGCGGTGTCCGCAGAAGCGGAACTTGACCGCAGAAGCGGTCCGGAGCAGTTTTGAAGAATCCGCAGAAGCGGAGGACATTCGCATAAGCGGTAACCGCAAATGCTGTATCTGAGTCGCAGAAGCAGAAATAGGCCTGGGCAGAAGGGTTTTAAAATAACATTTCATCCGCGAGCTAAGGGTATTTTCCTCCATTTTTGAACATCCTTGAGAGCTTTGGACGGAAATTGAAGAGGGATTCGACTGGGATTGATTGGAGGTGAGTTCTATGATCTTAAAACACGATTATTATGTGAAATTAACCTTGAAATTTATGGAAGTTAAGCCAAAAATTGAAGAACTAGGGCTTGAGTTTTGAGATGTTAAATTGAGGATTTGAGGGGCCATTTGAACTCCGATTTTGGTATTATTGATATGTATAAACTCATGGGGAGACGAGGAATCTAAATTATGTAAAAGTTTCTGAGGTTTGAGAAGTGGGCCCGGGGCTCGGGTTTTGCTAATTTCGGGATCTGTGCCCATTATTGATTGTTTTTGATTGGGTTTTGTTCCCTTAGCATATTGTGACGTGTTCGTTGTGATTTTGGGTAGATTCGACGCGCGTGGAGGCCGATTTGAGGGGCAAAGGCGTCGCGAGCTAGAGATTTCGCCGGTTCGAGGTGAGTAATGATTGTAAATGATATCCTGAGGGTTTGAAACCCCGGAATTCCACATCGTAACGCTGTATTGAGGCGAGACACGCACTCTATAACGAGTGCGGGGTCGTTTGTTATTGGGGATTGTGACTTGGTCCGTCCCGAGAGATGTTTCTACTGTGTTTTCGACTCGAACTTATTTGATAATCATCCTACTTGGATTAATTGTTATATTTGGGCTTCGTGTCAATTATTTGAATCCTTCAGGGATTGATATCACTGTTTTCGCATATTTTGCATATTATTTGATCTCAGTCCAAGGTTTTAAAGACTGTTTTGCAACTCAGCCATCTTTCTAAGATTTGAAAACTTAAATGATATTTCTAAATAATATTTTGGGCTGAGAACTACTGTTTTACAAATGCCCAAGGGGCTTATGATGATTTCTGGACTGAGCATGGATCGGGCAGCGCGCCGCAGCGGTATTACATTGATATTAAGGCCGAGAGGCTGGTTGATTACGTTGATATTGAGGCCGAGAGCCAGGTTGATTATATTGATATTGAAGCCGAGAGCCTAGTTGATGCCACGAGATGGCTTGATATTGCGCTTGGGCTGTAGGAGCCCCTCCGGAGTCTGTACACACCCCGAGTGAGCGCCGTCGACAATAAATAAATGGATGGCTCGGGCTGCACGCCGCAGTGGGTACCAGAGTGTACCATCATATGCATTGCATTGCACTCATGCATTTGTTCTTTATCTGTTATACCTGCCTCAGTATTTGTACTCTGATTTCATCGACTTGATGCTGCACCATTAAATGTTCTACTGATCACTGAGTGTCGGGCCCGAGGGGCGGATTTCTGTGCTTATCTGCACTATTACCACTGCATTCATTTGCATAACTATTGAAAAGGGCATTTTCAAAGGAGTCTTTAAACTGAGCTAAATTGTTTCTCTAAAGATTTCATAGCTTCACTGCTTTTCTCAAAAAGGGTTTTCTCTGCTTCTATACAGCATGATGATCTGTTATATGTGATTTCTTATTGCTCAGTTGTTATTTACTTTTATTACTCACTGAGTTGGAGTACTCACTTTACTCCCTGCACCTCGTGTGCAGATGCAGGTATTTGTTCACCCGGTAGCGGGTTTTGAGCTGATTGAAGATTTTGCTATCGTAGCTGTGCAAGGTGACCGCCAGCTCGCGGCACCGGATTTCTTCCTTTGATTCTAAATTCCATTCTGTATATTACTGGTCTTGTAGTTGTATTTAGCCTCTTCTAGATGCTCGTGACTTGTGACACCCCGATTTGGGCTGTGCTTGGGTTGTACTTCCGCTAATTATTAATATTAAATCATATTTAGACTGCTTATTCATGTTTAACTATTTTTGAAAAGGCAATTCGAGTTGTTTGGCTGGCCTTGTCTTCTCGAGAGGCGCCATCATGACCGGAGCGGGGTTTGGGTCGTGACAAGGAACCTTTACAAGTTCATTACAGGCTAGCTCGAAAAATCATGTGAATTATTAAACCAGACCCATTAATTTTATTTCTACCAAGTTATATATTATACAACTTATCTACACTTTCATACATTATTTCTACCCAGTTATATATAACTACAATAACATACAACTTAAATAAAAAATTTATACAAACTTTATACAATATGTCTTTAGTATATTTTGTATCTGATTTATACATAGTACAAACAAATTTCATACAATTAATTATATATTATATAACTTATCTACAATTTTTTCATACATTATTTCTACTCAGTTATATACAACTACAATATCGTACAACTTAAATACAAATTTTATACAAAATTTATATAATATGTCTTTTGTATATTTTGTATCTAATTTATACATGGTAAAAACAAATTTCATACAACTAATTATATATTATACAAATTATCTACAATTTTATTGCATTATTTCTACTTAGTTATATACAACTAAAATATCATATAACTTATATATAATTTTTATACAATATTGTTCAACTTTCATACAATAGTTTTATATATATATATATATATATATATACAACAGAATATAATTTTTCTACAATTTTACTACAATTTCCTAAATATTATGTATATCATGTC
>NW_017671194.1:303486-307094 GCF_001879085.1 Nicotiana attenuata | reverse complement strand
GTGATGGTGTTCAACAACTACCTAAATATGCACTCTCTCCTGAGTAATACACACTAAATAGGCACAGTCGATTAAGAGCTCTTCAACCAACTACAAAAATAACGTAGTTGAATAAATAGAGAAAATACTACAACAAATATTAACGTAACAAAAAAATCATCCTCCAATAGGTCCACCTCGCTATACCCCTGGCGGCGCGACCTTTACGCGAGGAGAATCTCTCGCTTCGCTGGAATTCAATTTCACTGGATGCCAAACTTTTACCTCTACTTTCAATTGTCTCTTCTTTTCGTTTCAAACATTTTCTCGTTCTTTTCCTTTCTTTTTCAATTTCAATTGTCCTCCTTTTGTCTTCTTTGAATTTTTATTTGTTTTCTTTTATCTTCAATCGCGTGGACATAATTATGGGCCATTCGTATAGTGCATAGAATACACTTAAAATCTTTACTTTGTTCCCAATTTCATCTTCAACGTACTTACACATAAAATAAACTCAATTAAGCTCAAATATAGTATAGTTTAGCATTACAGCACCTAAAATGTAAGGTAAATAATGTACTAAAATATGAAATTATAGCCGAACATCAATACACCACACTTAAACGTTGCTCGTCCTCGAGCAATCAAATTACACATATAGACACAGCCTTTTTAAGCATTTTCCTTAACTCGTCACACCAAGAATATATAAAATATACTAAGCACAAAGGTGTAACATCTTCACCTCAAGATTTGACTCGCAAGTACCATGCATTATTCACAACTCACTCACTTACTCTAACATGGAGGTCAATGACATTACCTTTCTTTCATGAATCAAGTGCCCTCACAATACAAAGGAGAGTAGTTCCACACACACAATAAAATTTAAGAACAATTAGGAACTTAAGATAGAAAGAATTCACTCACTCTCAGAAATAACATTCATATGCCACAAAAGATGCACCATAAGCTTGGCCGTAGTGTACTACTCTACTAATAGAGCTCATTCGGTCTAGGATCAAGTAGAACTTTAATAGGTTGTAGTGTAGGCTACGGGTCAGGTAGGATACCTTTGGATATAAGAGTGGCTACACCTCCCTAAGCACTTTAATACATATACTTTAACATTCAAGCCCATACTTATGTCAAACCATAACTCCACCTTCCCATCAATAAATATTAACCCATACTTCTTTAAGCACAATTACATCAAAAGCCACCACCATCAAAGAATATTCTTCACAAAAATACAACTCTTTTTTTTTCTTTTTCTTTTTTTCAATTCAAATGGCTTTTATTTATTTTTTTCAACAAAGTGCACATTTCTCCTTATTTCATTAGTTCATCTCAAAAGCCAAACCAATCACCACACACTTTAACTTTTACACAATTCATAACTATAGAAGTGCTCATGAGAGGTGAAAAGGTTCAAGTATAAATGGTTAATTCAAACAATTGGGAAAGGCTTGTAATGTGGTTGCATAAGAAACATGATTACAGGCTCAAAGGGATTAACTACGGAACATAACAATTAGGCGGGTAATATATATATATATATGGCTCAACAAAGAAACGCCTATATCACTTCCAAGACTAAACAAAACTACTAGTTCGCTTTACAAACACACGGGGCAAGTTCTAGGCGTCAAATGCAACGCACAGAATAACATACAAACCTCACATACGCATGCCACATAACTCACTCAGGATTGGTTTTATCACGACACTCTAGTCAAAGCAGTTAAGCTAATTTAAGATCATACGATTTAAGGTACTTATACAGTCAAAAATTGAGCCTAAGCGGCACAAAGAAAAACCAAAGGGGAATTAATACACTACCTACAAAGAAAATCTTTTTGTCCTTTTTCTTTAAACTTAATTCCCTCATGAAAATTGTCTAGGATATCCATCGTCAGGAAAATCATAGAATGTAACACAGGTAAAATAGGATAGAAAGTAACCCAGACAATGTCCTCACCCCACACTTAAAATTGTGCATTGTCCCCAATGCACACCATAACTAATAAGAGGGTAAAAGAAACTCCCTGGTAGGCCAAAGGCTGAAGCACTAGCAGCTCATGGGGTACTCAGACTTCTCCCAGGCTTGGTCCTTCGTGCGGGTACCTCACACTAAGTTCCAACCATCTGGTTTGCTGTTGGATCCTTCCAATAGCTTAGCTTTCCATGCTCCTAGAAAATGAAAAATTGACGCTATAAAAATACTACAATTAACAAAAAAAAGTAAAAGAAACGAAAGCAGTAAAGCTGGGTCGCCTCCCAACAAGCGCTCGATTTAACGTCGCGGCGCGACGCGAATCACTTTCTTCCTCCACTTTGAGCATATGAATTGGACCCCAAGTTTGATTCTGCTTTAAGATCATGCTCCTGGGGTGGTGGAACGAATCCGACTGGCCCAATAAAATAATGTAGTAATCTGCACTTCTTGGCCTTTAGATGAGGTGTGTATTCCCAACTTTCTGGCACGAAGAATTCCAGAATGTAGGCATCTTGTTCCTTACTCCTTGACTCCTGAAGTGGCTCGAACGACTCTATTTCCATATCATCATCCAAACACAATGTGAAAAAATACTTGGAGTGTGGACCAATGCGCTCAACTACATAAACATTGGGATTGTCAACATCCTTAACATTAATGACACTAGAGTCAACTAAATATGTATCCTCAATATCCTTGGTTGACTCTAGTATCTCTTCTACAACATCGGCATCCTCAAAATCTAGTTCGATTGATTGTTGGTGTTCTACTGTGGCCTTCTCCTCTAGCTCCTCCCCGTATTTGTTTAATTCCTCCAGTATAATGGCAATTTCTGCAGCCAATTCATACTCATATTGGCTACTATCAACAATGTCAACTTGTTACGCTTTACAAGGTTCAATTAATTTATTCGCTTGAGCCTCCAAGTTATGAATAGTTGCCTCTTACCTTTGTATCTGCCGTGGTTTCTCATCATATTATTCCACATGGCACTTTAATATATCTTTGATCTCCTTTAGGTCAGCTTCCCTAGGTTCTTTGTTCCTGTTATCCTCACAAGAAAAAGAAGAACCATCAAAGTAAGGGGTTGGGGGAAAATAAGAATTATAAGCACAACCAAGAAAGTGACCATCTTGAACACCACACATATGACACATATTCCACACATAAGATTGAGTTGGTGCACACAACTCGCTCTTGGGAATATTTTGACAATTTTGCAATGGGTGGTTTCCTTCACAATATGCATGACGATGATCAAAAGTAGAATTACCAACATCAAAACTCTTACAATTCCAAGATGCCAAGTTCTAAAATCAACAAGTAAAACCAACAAAAAACAAAAACAAAAAATCAAATACAAAAATAAAAATAAAAGTTCAAACTTGAAACCTAGCAATATGTACACCTACAACTACACCGTTAGTTCCCCGGCGACGACGCCAAAATTTGATCACGCCCAACTGTGCCTTATTAAATGTACTAAGTGGTCGTTGGAAATATAATCCGGTTTACAAATCCGGAGTCGAATCCCATAGAGAACTAAGGCTTAGCTATAGTTGTTCAATATTGCTAAGAAGACAAGCTCGAACATTCCTATGTTATAAATATTAAGATTCTTGTATATAAT
>NW_017671194.1:243829-301641 GCF_001879085.1 Nicotiana attenuata | reverse complement strand
ATTAGGGCTCCAATCCCTGAGTTAAGCCTTTTTAGACATAGGGCCTCCATTCCCTAGTCGCCTTTTTTGACAACATTAAGGATCCAAACCCTGAGTTGAGCCTTTTTAGACATAGGGCCTCCATTCCCTAGTCGCCTTTCGCCAACATTGGGGCTCCAATCCCTGAGTTGAGCCTTTTTAGACATAGGGCCTCCATTCCCTAGTCGCCTTTTTGCCAACACTAGGGCTCCAATTCCTGAGTTGAGACTTCTTAACATCAATTACGGCGGTCGACAAGCCTCACACGTGCCGTCACGAATCACTTGCATAACTTGATCACGTTGAAGGAAATGATTACTACCACCAATATGCCAATTCAACTATGGCTAACCAATCTATCTTCTTCCAAATTAATTCTTGATTGCCTTAGAATAATAATGACTCCATTCAACACATAACACACTCCATCCGCACTCATCCCGAGTGACCTTGAATCACGAGACCATGCTGTCTTAATCCCACGAACCATTTCATACCTCCCAAATGCTACACTACGAGTCAAAACATCATAGAACATTCTGTGCCTCTTCTCATAAGCTGTTACAAAGCTTGATTCTTAACCGTACCTATAGGCTCGAAATCATTAGGCACCATGCCTTGCCCCTTTGAATCCACTAGGACCGTTGTTGAGAGCCACCCGCTCTGACTTGGCCCCGAATATAATCAACTCCATGAATCTTCTAGCACATGAATACCCTCTCGACGAAGCACCCGGCAGAATCACTTCCCTTGAAACTCGCCTCTATACAAGGCATAAATCCTTAATCCAAGCTCGCTCTTTCGCTGCACAAGTCCATTCATCCCTCGTGGACATCAATTAAATGTGCGGCAACATCCTTCCAATTCAAAGTTATGTTGTATCCTTCTTCATTTCAAGTAGCTCCTTTCCGTTATATCAAATCTCCTGCCGCATAATAGCCCAATACTTCAAATTAAATCCGTAGACCCCAATCGTCAATCACTAAAATTCCCAAGTCATTCCAAACTCTTCTTAAGGTGCGTAGTCATCCTAGCACAAGGCCCATATGCAAATCCTCCACTCTCCCACTTTGGCGGAACTCCCCCTCTAATCGACCACTCGACCTTTGCTTCTTATACCTGGCCTTCTAGAAATTTTAACCACCGCCTGACACTCCCCACATGTCTTTCCTCATCCTTTGCTGCTCAGTAGTTGCCTTAATAAAATCTATCTTCGTAGCACTTGAACCCACAATTCGCTACTAACTTTAAACCTTTCTGGAGATCATCTTTCTCGAGCAATCGACGTTAGAAACACCGATTCAATCCTGAACCACCGCACCCCGCGATATCCAACGGTCTTTTCTCCAATATTATTTCACAATATCCTACCCCAAGGGCGAATTGTAGAAGACCATAACACCGGCGAACTTAACACATACAATTGAGGACGACGACACTACATCGCAGATAAAAAAAAATTCCACCACGCTCGAATTTACCAAGTCTCGTTACTCCATCACCCCAAATCTGGACATTCATAGCCAATTGCTTTTCCTTCGCCGGAAGTGAAATATCATATCTCTGAATCGTGCACTAAGTAGGTTTCCTTTCAACTCATTCATTGCCCCAACACATAGGCAAGCCTCCTACCATCAAGTCAATACTGTGCGATAACCAATTACGAGCATCATAGCAACCTGTGCATAGACTCCAAGCTCTTAGGAGCACAATTATCGAGCCGAAACGATAGAAAAAATCCTTCTGCAAGGCGACGACAATAGCTCACCCAACTATACCGGGAGAAACATCCCGCACCACATCTGTAGTACCATTACAATTCTTTTAATTCTCGATTTATAACAAGCGGTTCGCGTCGCGTAAGATTGAGTAGGAAGGAAACAAGGGCATGAGCCTCAAGGAATCAAGTCGCACGATGAGGAAATCAAGAAGAGGAATTCTCCTAACAGTTACGTACACAGCCTCTCATAGATAAGTACAGACGTCTCCGTACCGATCAGCGAGACTCTAATAAATCGGCTTGTGATCCATGACTCCTATGAACCTAGAGCTCTGATACCAACTTGTCACGACCCCAGTTCGCACTCCGTGAACTATCGTGACGGCACCTAGTCTCTACGACTAGGTAAGCCTAACAAATGCGGAAACAACAAATCTTGCAGAATAAATAATAAAAAGCCAAATAACTGAAAGAAATAGTATTTAAATGCTGCTTACCATATACACACAACTTTTCAAAATCTGATACACTATCCAAAACCCGAAAACTCATGGATCCACAAGCTGAGAAAAACACTACATAGCTCTAATCTCCGGAATGTCTAATCAAGAACATAAAGTACAGAAGGGCTAAATACTAGATGCAGGAATAGAAAGAGACTCCTCGGTCTGCGGACGCAGCAGATATACCTCGAAGTCTCTACAGAAGTGCCTCGCCTTAAGGATGATAAGACTGAGTGAAAGTACCTGGATCTGCACATGAAAAACATGCGCAGGAAGGGCATGAGTACACCACAACGGTACTCAGTAAGTGCCAAGCCTAACCTCGGTTGGGTAGTGACGAGGAAGGTCAGGGCCCTACTGAGGTTAAATAAGATATAAGGTTTAAAAGTGTGAAATAAACAGTGTAAATAAGTAACACAAGATATAAAGAACAGCAACAACTATCACAGAGGCAAGTAAAACATAGTAAGAGAACACAACTCAGCTCCAAGATAACAACCCGGGATCTCCCAGGATACCGTCCTGTAGTTCCCAAATATAAATATCATATCCAGTGGATCTCCCGGGTGCAGTCCCGTAGTCCAACTCATAAATGTGCAGGGGGATCTCCCGGAATGCAATTTCCGTAGTCCCAAAGTAAAAGTGCAGGGGGATCTCCCGGAATATCGTTCCGTAGTCCCAAAGTAAAAGTGCAGGGGGATCTCCCGGAATACCGTTCCGTAGTCCCAAAGTAAACCTGCAGGGGAGCTTTCGGGATACCGTCCCGTAGTCCCAAAGTAAATATGTAGCAACAACAAGAATTCAATCCAGTCAATTTCATATCAAAGTGAAGCAGGTAATCCTAACCTAGCATGGTCACGTAATATAATTAAGGAAGTTAAGGCAATTAGAGCAATTTAGTCAAGTAGACATGCTTCTCTAGGCTACAACAGGTTTATTTTCCAAACAGTGTAAGCAAGAAAAGGAAGAACACAATTCTAGGCTATTTTTAATGAAAAATGGGATTTCCAACAATTAGCACAAGTACGCGCTCGTCACCTCACGTACGAGGCATTTCAATTACCACAATATATATCCTAAGGAGAAAGGTCCCCACACAAGGTTAGACAAGTCACTTACCTCGAACCGGCTCAAAATCAACCCGAGATCACATTCTTGCCACGAGTATTCGACTCCAAATGGCCCCAATCTATTCAATTCAATTTCATAATGTAAATAACACCTCAAGTAACTGATTCCACAATTAAATTCTAAGCTAAAACGCGAAATTAGGTAAAATGACTAAAACGTCCCCACGTCTCGGAATCGGGAAAATTGAAGCCTGCTCTCACGAGCCCTCCAAATCCAAATCCCCGAAAATGGCAAAACTAGTAATAGATTCGAATAATCTTTCGCATCTGCGACCAGATGAGCCGCACCTGCGGTTCCGCAGGTGCGAGAATAGATCTCGCTTCTGCGGCAGTTTCCGCATCTGCGGACAAGGAATCCACTTCTGCGGACGCGCTTCTGCGATGGAGCGTCCGCTTCTGCGGTCTATGCTGGCCCTCCCTTATTCCGCTTCTGCGATGTAGTAGCCGCTTCTACGGCTCCGCACCTGCGGAACCTAAACCGCAGGTGTAGTTATGACAGATACCAGCAATAAAAATCTTCCCAAGTCCACATTCAACTTCCGTCACCCCAGGCCCCCGGGACCTCAACCAAAAGCACAAACATATCTTAATACCTTATTCAAACTTGTTCCAATCATCAAAACACTTCAAACAACATCAAATCAACCAAAACACCTCGGATTCAAGCCTAAGTTTCTAAAATCTTCCGAATTCCACTTTTGATCAAAAGGTCTATCAAACCTCGTCCGAACGACCTGAAATTTTGTACACACGTCACATTCAACACTACGGAGCTACTCCAACTTCCGGAATTCCATTCCGACCCTCGGATCAAAATCTCACTATCGACAGAAAACCTAATCCAAAACAGACTACGCACACGCCCCTAAGCCCGAAATCACCCAATGGAGCTAATGGAACCATCGAATTTCCATTCCTAGGTCGTCTTCACGCTGTTTCGACTATGCTTAAATTCCCAAGACTTAAGCTCTCATTTGGGAACTAAGTGTCCCAAAACTCTCCGAAACTCAAAACCGAACGTCACAGCAAATCAAAATGGCAGAAATAAACTTGGGGAAAGCGGTTAATAGGGGATCGGGCATAAATTCTTAAGACGACCGGCCGGGCCGTCACATCCTCCTACACTTAAACATTCGTTCGTCCTCGAACGAGCATAGAGACATACCTGAAGTGAAGCTGCTCATGACTCAAACTGCTGAGCGACGCGCTAGAGCTCAAAGCGACTGGTTGGGTCGTTACAGGACACATGTGGAAAGTAGCACCAGAATCAAAAACCCAAGAATTCTGCCCATGACTAGAACTCACAGCACAGACTTCCCCTACATAGTCGCTATCATCAGAATTATTGCCAGTGTCAACAATATTTGCCAAATTATCTATTTTCTGCTTCCCTCTTTTCTCCTTCAGCTTAGGACAATCTCTCTTGTAGTGACCTTGCAACCCGCACTCATAACAGTGTTGCTTCCTTGCTCTAGACTTTGATCTTGCGGTTGACTTTTTCCTGTTAAAGACCTTTTGTTGTGTTCTTCCTCTAATCACAAGACCCTCGTCCTCAATTCTGCTATCTGGAAAGCTCTTTTTCAACTCTTTAGATTTTAGTGCATTACTAACATCTTCTAGTGAAATGCTGTCTTTCCCATATAGCAGTGTATCGACAAAAGTATCATAAGACTGTGGTAAAGAACATAACACAATCAAGGCCTGATCCTCACTCTCAATTTTGATATTCACATTCTTCAGGTCCATTATAATTGAATTAAACTCATCAAGGTGAGTTTTAACAGGTGTACCTTCGTTCATACGGAGATTGTATAACCTATTTTTCAGGTAGAGGCGGTTTGTCAGCGATTTCTTAGAATACAGATCTTCCAGCTTCTTCCATGTCGTTCCTGCAGAAGTTTCTTCAGCAATTTCCCGAAGAACGCTATCTATAACGCTCATGAAGATTGCACTCAAAGCCCTCTCCTTCGGGTCTTCCTTCTTTGTCTCTTTCATATCTTCAAGAAAATCCTCATCAATTGCTTTCCATAACCTGATCCAATTGTTGCGGAATATCATGGGTTAACTAGCACACAATCACACACAAAGCAAATAGAGAAAAAAAATCATGCGAGGGAGAGTTTCCACTATGAATGAGAAGAAAAACACAATATAATCTTTAGAATCCCCAACTACAACCCCTATATATAGATCTCAAAAGTTCCCAAACATATAAGAGAAAGGTTTCCCAATTTGAAAAGGACTATAGGTTTTCCTTTCCCAAATCTGTTAGGACAATAGGTTTCCCTAAACCTATAGGGACTATGGGTTTCCTAAATATATAAGGAATTAATTCAAGCCACAAATAACAAGCGTTATGGGGCCATGACATTTGTGTGGTTATAAAAGCTTCTCATTAAGGGTAAAATGCGTAAAATGAAGAGTTTAAAGTTGAATTATTTTCAATTGTAAAATTGTGTCATTCTTTTTGGAACGGACTAATAAGGAAAGTGTGTCGTTTAAATTGAAACAGAGCGAGTAGTATTTAGCTAAATCATAAAAATACTTTTAAGAAACTAACAATTAATATAAATCAAATCTAGCATTAAGTCAAAAGAAAAAAAAAACCACTAGTGAAAACATAATTTAAATATACTGTAAGGTATTTTGATTAGGAGAATAATCACATAATACAAAATCATGACACAGAGATACTTCCAAGAAAGAATATGACAAGTTAAATATTTTATATACAGAAATGATAAAATAATAAGTAATTTATATTGTTGTTATTTTGAATTGGAACAAAAGAGCTGCAATATATGGGATTTTAATATATCAATAAAATACATAATTTGAAGGGAGTATGTAGTTTGATTGAGGGCAATCCTCCTTCAAGAAAGGACTCTATTGAGGCAAGAGAGGAAAGCTACTTGAGAGCGTAGAAAGGAATTGAAAAATAAAAGAGCCTAAAATAATAAATTTCTGTAGGGTATGTGTTAGGTGTGCCTTTTGCTTCATTTACTTTTCCACAGCTCATTGTAGTGATAATTGGGCCTACCATATCATGAATATGTTTTAGAAATTGTGGAAATTTGAATGATCCGAGTATATATACACTACTATATAAAGACTATTATAAAAGTCGATTATTCTCGCGCGAAAATGCAATTAAAGAGTGTGAGCACGTGATTTTTGCCCCACATGAATTACTCCTACAGAATTCTAAAGAATTAGATTTTCTTGATTCTAATTATTTATTTTATAGAGAGGAAAGAGTTTAATTTGAATTTGGGCCAAACCCTATACCCAAATCTGTCCAAGCCCAAAAAACCTGCCTGACCAGCCAGCCCAAACTAACCTACCCGACCCGGATCCCCTCATTAAAACCTAATAACCTAGACAAAATGAGGGAGGAAATCAGATTCCAATACCAAAAAAAACGGCGCACCTGAACTTCTTCCTCCTCTCTCATTTTTTGGCAAACAACAGAACACCCATGGTGTCTGATACGATATGGAAATGGATCAGCTATGGGAAGTATTACTTTATGTTTCCAAAAGTGGACATGGGAGTTGGGTTGGTTATTTACCTATCAGTTATTAGTTTTTACATTTCAGTCCGATAAGTAATTACTTTATTTCCCTTAAGTTTCTTTTATTTTACTTTGACCCCTAGGTCTTACTTCCCCTATTTGTATCGAACTTGCCATCTTGACAGGCTATGAATGAAATCTGTTATTTCCTTTTTCTTAGCTTAGCTTAGTTTTTAGCTTTAGTTTCTTCTTAAATTCTCATATTGTAACAGTGGTATCAAAGCATCGATTCTCTGACCTCTAGGGCAATTGACATGGATCAATTTCTCCCACCATACGGCTGTTATAATGACCCACGAGCTAGGCATCCATGGCTGAATGCTATAGTGAATGCTCCAGCTACTGCACTAGGTTCCAGACTTGCAAATCTTCCACATGATTTCAATTATGCACCCTACCAAAGTCCTAATTCTTCAGGTTATTGTAATAGCAGGTATGAAGCTTACTATATGGGGTATCAGCAGCAATTCAAACCAACAAACCCTCTATACACCTCTAATTTCAGTCCACATCAACCTTGGCAAGCCGGGAGTTCCCCATCGGTCCCTTATGCCTACCAGCCATCGGAGTTTACCATGGCCTTTTCTAAATTTTCAACTACCGAAGCAGTCCCAGATAGAAGTGTTGCAGTTGATTTCCAATCTGGTAACATGGGTTTCCTCCCTAGCAGGGAAATGGTGAGGACTGATCACTGTTCGGAGTATAATCCTCCACATTTGTCATTTCAGCCGCAACAACCTTGTGTTAAAAGGGTCATCCACGATTCTACTCCAGTCAATTTTTTGACTAAAGAGGCAATTCCAACCGCTGCTGATAGAGAAAATTCTAACCACAGATCAGAATATTCTCTTCCCTTTTTGCCGTTTCAGCAGCAACACTTTTGTTTTGACTTTTGTTTTGATACCGTCTTTGAGAGCTCTCTTCCATCCGAATTTTTGATTGATGATGGGATTTTGAAGGGTAGCAATAGCAGCATCTCCATTCACGCAGATGAAAGACGAACCAATCTCATCGATGTTGCAATTCCAGAAGTTTCGTCGAGGTAAGAGATGTTGGCAGAATTTGGGCAATTGAAAGAGGAACAACATTCCTCTAATGAGCACCAGATGTTTGACGGAATGCCTACAGATAAGGTGCTGATGCCTTCAGACAAATCAATACCTATATCTGAAGGTCGACAGGAAAATGAAGCATTGGCTGTTGAGGAAGAAACTTCTTATGAAGATGATGAGATGGGAACTGGACAATATGAGCTAATTGGCAAAGAGAAGGAATGCATAACTGGGGAGGTGGAATCAACCCCAGCAATGTATAGTAAAGTCGAGAAGAAAGTGTTTGATGAAAGTTCTCTGAGAGTAGATAAAAGCAGTATCTCCTTGCCTATATTGTCAAAGCCATCTTTGAACCTGAAACAACCATCACAAGCTTTCATTGTCGAGGATCCAAATGCTTTTTCTTTCAACAGTGTTGGAAAGGAGTATGTTACCAAATTTGGCCAGTCTATAGCTCCAACTAACTCTAAAAAGAAGGAAGATGAGGTGTTAGGTGAAAATGTTTCTTCAGGTATCATTCATCCCATTAAGCTCAAACACTCGATCGATCTGGTGACTTCTTCAGAGATATAGATGGCTGACCTGCTCCCTGAGGTAAACCATGTTAATGAGTTGAAAAGTAAAGAAGAACTGAGTATCCATGATGTTGTAATTAACAAGGAATCACACGATGTGGAGGTGGTGGTTAAGGTTGCATGTGTTCTTCCCATTGTTAAACCTGAGATCCTTGTTGATGGATCAGATGACATAAACAAACATACTGATACCACAGAGCCTGTTCCTGCTACTTGCTACAAGGCTCTCAACGACTACCATATCTTCTTGGAGTCTACTTGGTTGAAGCCTAACATGTTTACTTTTGGATATGAATTTTCTAAGCACCAGAGATAATTGCGAAGTGCACTGTAATTGCATTGCGACATATGTTTCCAGCTATTGTTCCTGCTTTAGTTGGCTTATCCGGTGGAAGAATCATTTTTCGGGACGAAGAGGCTCCTAACATGATGAACAATCCTCTGCCTACTCACACCAATGGGCCAGTAGTCGGAATGACTTGTGAAGATAAGAAATTCGATTCGGCACTGAAGGCCATTGCAGCCATTGCCGAGACAGAAGAAAAGTCAAAAAACGGTTGCCAAGCGTGAAAGTTCCCTTTGATATGGGAGTCTCGGTAGCCAGTCATGCTATCCTTTCTACATCCCGATTATCTCAGGGTGTGATCCGGATGTTTTACTCTATTGTCTCTTCCCTCAAACAAAAAAATCAAAAATGAAATTTATTTCATTGTCCAGGAATGTCTCTTTTCTTAAGATCCTGAAAGCTGTCAGACTTCGAAATAATGAATCATGAGTTGAAATGCAAAGAAGATTAAGTTTGAGGAAATAAAACAAAGAGTTGGAACAGCTGAAGGAAAATTGGTTCCAGAGTGTAAAGTTCCATACATTGCGACAAGAGTACTGCCAAAAGAGTGCGTTGTACTTGGGACACATCGAAGGAAATGTCCCTAAAACAACTGTCAATGCAAATGCAGTGAAAAGGTACTATGTTGGATCCTCCATATAGTTCTAATATTCTCCGGTTGGGATGAAGAAGGCTTTCATTCTCGCTACCCAAACACTACCAACCCTTTGCAAACCCTTTGAGCCGGCTCCCATTCTTTGATTACCCTCTTTGGAACCTGGAAGTGTTATTGATAAATAAAATGAAAAAAAGAGAAATATATAAAAACAAAAGGAGGAAAAGGCAAAGAAAATGAAAAAAAAAAAGAAGAGAAAAGATGAAAAAAAAGAGAGAGGAAAAGAAGATGAAATGAAAAATGGAAAAGGAAAGGAAAAAGAAAGAGACAAGAAAACAAAACAGAAAAACAAAAGAAAATCAAAAACAAAGTTCCCTGAACTACGTTCGACTTGATTCCGAAAGAATACGTAGGCAGCCTCTCTCTGGGGTTCAGTCACACCAAAACAAAAATCCAAAGTCCCCCAAAAAGTGCAACTGGGGCAGATGTTATAATGGTTCGGCGATGATCTCGCCCAAAAAGGTTCCAAAGTTGTAACTCAATCCAAATCCTTTTTACCCCAAAACCTTGTTCAAGTCCTTCTGATCAATCGGCAAAGAAGTTTAAAATGGGAGGATAGAGTTATATGGATCTGATACAACAAAATGAGAGGAATAAAATGAGAGAGTCTTATTGGTGAAAACCCACACGGGCACCGTAAGGCGATGGTAAGCAGAGAAAATCAAAATGAGAGAGTCTTGTTAGTGAAAACCCACACGGGCACTATAAGGCGATGGTGAGAAGAGAAATGAGAGAGGTCAGCTAGTGAAAACCTGCAAATGGCCCCACTGATCGAAAAGAATATCTTCACAGCCATCGGCATCGACAAAGTCCTGGCAAGGTTTCTCGAATTTTGAAGCAAAAGTTGTGATGAATTTCAGAGAGTTGGACGGTTTACACAGATCAGGCATCCAGTCAAAAGGGCATGTCATGTTCATTGAAGTCCACATGTACTCCAGATAAGTCCTTCTTTCCTTTCCCCCAAAGGGACGCTTCTTGTTTTTAAACTCATTATCCATTCCATTGTTTGTTTTCTTTGAATCCGGAGGTTTCTCATTTGGAGCGAGTTAATGTGCAGAAAGGCACCCATCCTCGTCAGGGGCATCAAGTCGACCCCGACTAGCCATGGCGGCCGATGCTTCGAAATCAAAATTCTTGGAAGGAGAAAATCAAATTGAAGTGCCTATAAAGGCAAATGAAGTTGAAAAGGTTGATTCCCACGTGGCTAACCGTCTCGGCAAAGGTTTGAAAAGCCAAGGTACCCCAAATGCTCTAAAATTAAAGTTGGAAGAAAGAAGCCAGAAAAGAAAGGCCTACAAAGGCGAAATAAAGTTGGAAGAAGTTAAGTCCCACACAACTAGCCATTGCAGCAAAGTTTGAGGTTCCCCAATGTAAAGAAAAAAAAGAAGGCAAGGCCTAAAGCAACCAGTTGCAGTTGAAAGGGCCGATATCAAGTGATTAAAACATTCAAGGCAACAAAACCAACCACCGTTTCAAACTAACAATTGTTCTTTGTTTGAAAAAAGTGAAACAGGTGCAATCCAAGCAACCGTGCAAGAAGCTGGTGCAACCAAAAAGGAAAAGAAATGCGCAAGTGCTAGAAACAGCTTTGCAGCAAGGAATCAACCCAAAAGGAAAGTTTCCTCCAAATTCTTAGCCGCATTTTTACTAAAAAAAAAAAGAAATGAAAATTGAAAAAGGGGATAAATAAGAAGAAAATTCAAAAAATTGATAGTTTAGATTCCCCAATATCAATCTTTTATCCTTTTGCCAACATTAGGGCTCCAATCCCTGAGTTGAACCTTTTTAGACATAGGGCCTCCATTCCCTAGTCGCCTTTTGCCAACATTAGGGCTCCAATCCCTGAGTTGAGCCTTTTTAGACATAGGGCCTCCATTCCCTAGTCGCCTTTTGCCAACATTAGGGCTCCAATCCCTGAGTTGAGATTTTTAGACATAGGGCCTCTATTCCCTAGTCGCCTTTTGCCAATATTAGGGCTCCAATCCTTTAGTTGTGCCTTTATAAACATAGGGCCTCCATTCCCTAGTCGCCTTTTTCCAACATCAGGGCTCCAATCCCTGAGTTGTGCCTTTTTAGACATAGGGCCTCCATTCCTAGTCGGCTTTTGCCAGCATTAGGGCTCCAATCCCTGAGTTGAGCCTTTTTAGACATAGGGCCTCCATTCCCTAGTCGGCTTTTGCCATCATTAGGGCTCCAATCCCTGAGTTGAGCCTTTTTAGACATAAGGCGTCCATTCCTTAGTCGCCTTTTGCCAACATTAGGGCTTCAATCCCTGAGTTGTACCTTTTTAGACATAGGGCCTCCATTCCCTAGTCGCCTTTTGCAAATACATTAGGGCTCCAATCCCTGAGTTGAGCCTTTTTAGACATAGGGCCTCCATTCCCTAGTCGCCTTTTGCCAACATTAGGGCTCCAATCCCTGAGTTGCCTTTTAGACCATGCCTCCATCTTCTTAGACATAGGGCCTCCATTCCCTAGTCGCCTTTTTGCCAACATTAGGGCTCCAATCCCCGAGTTGAGCTTTTTAGACATAGGGCCCCCATTCCCTAGTCGCCTTTTCGCCAACATTAGGGCTCCAATCCCTGAGTTGACATTTTTAGATAAAGGGCTCCATCCCCTGATCTTTTCCCTTCTAGATAGATGCAATCCTTATTTTATTTGCTTTAAAAAAAAGGAATAGATTAGATTTTGTTGCAAATAACCACGAAATTTTCCTAGTGAAAACTGGGGCAGAAAAATTTCGTTAGTTTGTTTGTTTTGGTGTCTAAGCAGGTTTTACCTCGAGACACAGGGTTCGAGATGACCAAAAGAATGAGTCTCAATCCAGAATAAAGAAAAGAAGAAAAAGAACAAAAAGAAGTGAATTCAAAATGCTGAAGCGGACAAAGATGCGGACTGCTCAAAACTTGGTTGAAGTCACAAGCTCCGCCTGTCCAGCTTTGATCCAAATGCCGAAGAAAGAAACAGCGCCTGCAGTTGACGAGCATCAGGATTCAGATCGGAGTTCCCAGCAAGAGCTAGCCAAGACTCAAGATCAAGCTTCAAGAGATTTATAGATAGGAATCTTGTAACTCGTAGTTGATAGGCATAGCTAGCTTAGCTTTGATTTTCCTTTTGGTGTAATAAGGAGGTCAGCAAGCAGTAGCAGCAGCAACAGCAGTGAAATCACAGCTCCCGGTAGTCCCAGCTACAGAAACTTCCAGAACTACACTGACCTGATTCCTTTATAGCCAAGGATATGTAGGCAACCTCTGAAGCAAGGTTCGGTCAGACATTTTTCAAAAAAATGCTTCTCATGGAGTGCCAAGCAGGCAAAAATCCCTTATCGTTGCTCGTTTATCTTTGCCCGAAAACCCTTCGTTTCTCCGAGCAAAGAGGGGCAGCTGTGAGCACGTGATTTTTGCCTCTCATAAATTACTCCTACAGAATTCTTAGATTTAGGATTTTTCTTTTAATTATTTAATTTTTTAGGATTTAACTGCATAATTTTCATGTTTATTTGCATTTCTGTGTGCATTTTTAATTTATATAATTCAAAAAAATACAAAAATACATTGCATGCGCATTTAGGATTTAATTTTACATATTTTTAGAATAATTAGTAATTAGGGTTTTACAAAAATACAAAAATCACAAAAATTAACTTTTAGCTTTGAATTTTGTTAGTTTTCCTTTAATTTGTTTTAATTAATTGTATTAATCATCATTTAGGGTTAATTAGCTTAATTAGGTCCTAGGATTTAATTCAGATTTTACTTTTAATTTTGAAAAGAAAAGAAAAGAAAATAAATAATAAAAAGTGATTTAAAGAAAAGGATTTGAAGAAAAGGGAATTTGTAGTTGTTTTGGGCTAGTTTTATTAAATTCTTAGCCCAATCGTCCAAACCCTCTATTACCCAGTCAAATTACCCCAATACCCGCCTAAATCACCTCTGATCTAGGCCCAAACCGCTCCTAACCCGGTCCAGACCCCCCATTAAACGACGTCGTTTACCCCCAGTTGATCTCAACCGTCGAGGTTGATTGATCTAACGGACAAGAACTAAGGATCCCTTCATATATTAATGTCCTAACGACCCTACCCCCTCCCCCCCAAATCCGTCTCCTCTCACAACCCCAGCAAACCCTAGAGACAGCCCCTCTCTGAGCCGCCGTCTGCCGCCGCAGGAAATCGCCCACGGCGACGGCGAGTCTCTAATCTCGACCAAATTCACACCATAGGCTCGCCTTGGCATCCCCATCATGGATCCGTTAATACTTTCCATCGAATCTCACTAGAACCCCTCGAATCTTCAAAACCTTAGCGCCGCCACAGTTTCTCCGGTGGCGCCGCCTCCTCCATTTAACACTAAATCCCTTCCATACAGCCACTACCCGTCCCTCAACCCCAATCTGTCCCTATCTCTCCATAAAGCCTCACCAAATTAATTCCTCCTTGAATTTGAAATCCAAAGAAGAAACAGGCCTGTCAAGATATCAAGTGCTAGGCTCTAAAACGGGCATTGACCCTTTGTTCTCGTCGAGAACATACGGCTGATGCGTGTTTCGAGTCAAGCAAGGGTTGGATGATTTTCTAGCAGTTTTGGGAGGTATTTTTCTCCTCCCGTTTCTTCCTTCGTTTCTTTTCTTTCTTTTTCTTTTTCTTTTCATTTGTTAAGTTCTGATTGCTCAGTAGTTAGTTTTAATTTTGCATATATGTTGTTCTTGAAATTAATTCCTATTAGTTTTACTGAAAATTGAAATCATTTCTGTTGTTTGCATAATCTAAATGTTCAGATTTGTTAAGCAATCCGTCTAGGTGTCTTGGTTGAATTGTTTGCTTAATTCATGAGTGTTGCTAGAGTAATTAAATTATTTTTGGGATCAGTGGAGTCCTTTGGGCTCAATTTCTTCCCTCTCTTGTTTTCTTTTCTAGTTTTTGGTCCAAGCAGCCTCCTTCATCTGAGCTTCAATGCTTAAGTTATGAATGATTAAAGTTTGGTGAATTGGGCTATAGTTTTGAACCCAATATTGAAACAGGGCTTTCTTTTGAATTTGACCCATAACCCCGTAAGGTTCAGGGGTAAAAACAGGGTCACCAGGGGGGTAAATTGGGTAGACCACATAGGGAATCTTGCAGTAACAGAAAATAGAAGCCCCTAGAAGCTTCTAGGTTGGGGTTTTAATTTGAATTTCAAGATTTAGATAGTATAACTTGGGTAGCAAGTCAGAAAGTGAGGGACTAATTGGCAAAAAATAAAATTAAGGGGGGAGGTTAAAGTGCAAAATAAAATCTGCAGAGATGCCCTACTTGCTTGCCTCTAAAGGCATTGTATCCTTGCCTTGCAAGTCAGATTTTAGAGCCTAAAAATTTGAGAGCCTAGAGTTTTAGAAAAAAAAAATCTGAGAATTGGAGTCTAGAATTTGAAGAGCTGAAAATCCTACAAAGAGATCCTAGAAAAGAAAGTCCAGGAAAAGCACAAATGGTTAGAAATTAAACAAAAAATACAGTTTCATTGGCGTTTCTGTTTCAACTAGAAGAATTTTCAAATTACTGGAGCTATTTAGTCTTTGCTTGGGGTTGAAATAGATCGAGATTGAACCTATTTGAAGTTCCCTGGTTTACTTTTGATTGGAGTGGGATTTTAGGGCTGTTTTTATCTCAATTTTGGCTTTAGCTAGGTTGATTTTGTTGTTGATTCTCAATACTGCCTGCTGACATTGCTGGGACTGACTTTGTCACACTGCTGCTGTTTAGCTGACCTCCAGTTTTCTTATTCTGTTCTAATTTCCAGGTATTTCCTTGGCCTCTAAATGATGTGTGAAGTTTGAATCAGAAAATATGTGACCAAGCTTGAAGAAATGATGAATTGCTACACATTTTTCCCTGATAATTTTCTTCACGTTGTTTTATTTGGGTTTAGTTGTCCAGCATATTTGTGTGTATCCTTAATTTACTTGAAAGCGTGTTTGTTCAGATGCTGGATTTAGGCTCCTTTGGAGTGTGGGTACTACATGATCTAGACATTCTAATATTTGTAATAATTGGACTGTAGATGATTGGATTTTAGATACATTTGATTCTAATTTACTGGATTTATCCTCTAATAGCATGTTGAATTTGACCCTGTAAAGCTGTTTGGTTTGGTTATAGAAGTGTTTGTAAATTATCAAAGTTTCCAGGAATAAGAGAGATTAAATGGAGTTTAATTAGTCCTGAGTTTCTGAAAGTATAATTCTGTTTTGTTAAGTGCTAAGTAATTATTGGCGGAATTCTATTGATTCGAATTATGAGATGTGAGGATTAATAATGCCATTTAGTTTGAAAGCGCAATTCAGATGGCCTTAAATAATATTCATCATCTGCTTTAAAGATAGTTTTAAATTTGAGTTGAGCATGATTATTTGGCACTTGTTTAAACCTGAAGTTTTAAATGGTCCTACTAGTAGTTATTAAATCAGAAGGGCTAATCAGATATGTACACACTCTCCATAGTATCAATTTTAATCATTTACATGGTGTTTCCTGCCCTTGCAGGGACTCGATCTTGAGTCCCAGCACCACTCGTGTGGATTCCATCCTGGGTCCATCAGCTCTTGTGTTCTGCAATTGATTAGGCTCATATTGAGTCATAATGGGCAGTCTATTGCCAATTGGATCACCAGTTTGTTTGGGGTTGAATTAAATTCATTTGTTGTTAGAACAATTAATAAATTTATTACAAGCCACTTAGAGAGACGTTAATTAGTATAAACTTTTGCTTTTAGTAGAATAAGTGAGGTGCGCCGCGCCAAATGAAACGACAAATGCGTGGCCCTCGTGTAATTATATCCTTTAAAAATACTTAGAACTTGGGACGTGCCATTTAGTGAAGTTTCATGGCCTCCCGCAAAGTTATCAACACGTTAGTCGCTTTAGGCGCGTATTTTAATAATCTACTTTCCTAAACTCGGGTGCACATTTATGTGACCCAAATCCAAATCTCAACGATGTTAAAATATGTCACAAATCACGGGTGCATTTATGTGACGTGGTTCGAGACATGTTTTAAAAACGTTTTAATTTTCCTTAAAATTAATTTAAAGTGGTAAATAAGCTAAAATGCACATAGGTTTGAACATGTATTAAAATCAGATAATAGGTCAATTATAATAGTTTAAGAGACCGTGCTAAAACCACGGAATCCGGGGGTGCCTAACACCTTCCCCCGGGTTAACAGAATTCCTTAGTCAGAATTTCTGGTTCGCAGACTTCACAAGGAAAGTCGAAATTTTCCTCGATTTGGGATTCAAAAATAAATCGGTGACCTGGGACACCAAATAAACTATCCCAAGTGGCGACTCTGATCAATAAATAATTCCATTTAGAATAATATCACTTAAATTGAAAAAACTCCTTTATACACTACCTTTCGGGGTGGTGTGTAAAAAAGGAGGTGTGATAGCTCTGGCGACTCTGCTGGGGATACAAAACCAGAACTTCGGTTCAGGGTTTAAGAATTCGAGCTTAGAATAGCTGTTATGATTGGTTTATCTGTTATCTAATTTACTTACATATTTCATGCTAAATGTGCTAAATGCCTTACCGCTTTGATATTATCTGAACTGTATATAACTGCTACGAAACCCTTCTCTTCTCATCTTCCGGGATGTGCTCGCTGGTCGAGACTCCCTATTCTGTTAGTGTCATACCTTGAAATAAGAAAGAGGCTCGGACAAGTTACTAAGCCGGATGGCCTTTTGGTTCCCGGTACGTAGCCCCCTCCTCGGCTCTAGTTGTCCGCTTGGGTACACAGTCTAGAACACATACTGAGGTTTTGAACTTAGAATTGGGATGGAGCCCTTTATCTAAAAATGTCAACTCAGGGATTGGAGCCCTAATGTTGGCGAAAAGGCAACTAGGGAATGGAGGCCCTATGTCTAAAAAGCTCAACTCAAGGATTGGAGCCCTAATGTTGGCAAAAAGGTGACTAGGGAATGGAGGCCATATGTCTAAAAAGGCACAACTCAGGGATTGGAGCCCTAATGTTGGCAAAAAGGTGACTTGGCAAAAGGCGACTAGGGAATGGAGGTCCTATGTCTAAAAAGGCACAACTCAGGGATTGGAGCCCTAATGTTGGCAAAATGCAACTAGGGAATGGAGGCCCTATGTCTAAAAATGCTGAACTCAGGGATTGGAGCCCTAATGTTGGCAAAAGGCGACTAGGGAATGGAGGCCCTATGTCTAAAAAGGCACAACTCAGGGATTGGAGCCCTAATGTTGGCAAAAGGCGACTAGGGAATGGAGGCCCTATGTCTAAAAAGGCACAACTCAGGGATTGGAGCCCTAATGTTGGCAAAAGGCGACTAGAGAATGGAGGCCCTACGTCTAAAAAGGCACAACTCAGGGATTGGAGCCCTAATGTTGGCAAAAGGCGACTAGGGAATGGAGGCCCTATGTCTAAAAAGGCACAACTCAGGGATTGGAGCCCTAATGTTGGCAAAAGGCGACTAGGGAATGGAGGCCCTATGTCTAAAAAGGCTCAACTCAGGGATTGGAGCCCTAATGTTGGCAAAAGGTGACTAGGGAATGCAGGCCCTATGTCTAAAAAGGTTCAACTCAGGGATTGGAGCCCTAATGTTGGCAAAAGGATAAAAGATTGATATTGGGGATTCTAAACTATTAATTTTTTGAATTTTCTTCTTATTTCTGCCCTTTTTTTTTCTATTTTCATTTCTTTTTTTTTTGAGTAAAAATGCAGGAATGAATTTGGAGGAAACTTCCCTTTTGGGTTGATTCCTTGCTGCAAAGCTGTTTCTAGCACTTGCGCATTTCTTTTCCTTTTTGGTTGCACCTGCTTCTTGCACGGTTGGTTGGATTGCACCTGTTTGAATTTTTTCAAACAAAGAACAATTGTTAGTTTGAAACCGTGGTTGGTTTTGTGGCCTTGATTGTTTTGATCACTTGATATCGGCCCTTTCAACTGCAACTTGCTTCCTGAACGCCGATTGCATTTCTGTCTCTGGAGAAACTCCGGCTTTTCCAGATTTTTTCATGATGATTGGTCGGTGGAACTCAACCTTTTGTCTTTATCCTGCCTTCGTAGGCCTTTACCTTCTGATTTTTTTTTCTTTTTTTTTCCTTTTTTTTCCTTTTTTTTTCTTTCTTCGAAACATTGAGGAACTTTTGGCTCCTCAAACTTTGCTGCAATGGCTAGTCGCGTGGGACTTAACCTCTTCCAACTTTATTTCGCCTTTGTAGGCCTTTCTTTTCTGGCTTCTTTCTTCCAACTTTAATTTCAGAGCATTTGGGGTACCTTGGCTTTTCAAACCTTTGCCGAGACGGTTAGCCACGTGGGACTCAACCTTTTCAACTTCATTTGCCTTTATAGGCACTTCAATTTGATTTTCTCCTTCCAAGAGTTTTGATTTCGAAGCATCGGCCGCCATGGCTAGTCGGGTTCGACTTGATGCCCCTGACGAGGCTGGGTGCCTATCTGCACATTAACTCGCGCCAAATGAGAACCCTGTAAATCAGTCTTGCCATCCTTTCTTTGTCTTAGTTTCGGAACAGGGTTAGACCGAAAGGGATTCAAAGAATACAAACAATGGAATGGAGAATGAGTTTAAAAACAAGAAGTGTCCCTTTCGGGGAAAGGAAAGAAGGACTTATCTGGAGTACATGCGGACTTCAATGAACATGACATACCCTTTGGACTGGATGCATGATCTGTGTAAACCGTCCAACTCTCAGAAATTCATCACAACTTTTGCTTCAAAATTCGAGAAACCTTACCAGGACTTTGTCGATGCCGATAGCTGTGAGGATCTTCTTTTCGATCAGTGGGGCCCTTTGCAGGTTTTCACTAGCTGACCTCTCTCATTTCTCTTCTCACCATCGCCTTATAGTGCCCGTGTGGGTTTTCACTAACAAGACTCTCTCATTTTGATTTTCTTTGCTTACCATCGCCTTACGGTGCCCGTGTGGGTTTCACCAATAAGACTCTCTCATTTTATTCCTCTCATTTTATTGTATCAGATCCATATAACTCTATCCTCCCATTTTGAACCTCTTTGCCGATTGATCAGAAGGACTTGAACAAGGTTTTGGGGTAAAAAGGATTTGGATTGAGTTACAACTTTGGAACCTTTTTGGGCGAGATCATCGCCGAACCATTATAGCATCTGCCCCAGTTTCACTTTTTGGGGGACTTTGGATTTTTGTTTTGGTGTGATTGAACCCCAGAGAGAGGCTGCGTACGTATCCTTTCGGAATCAAGTCGAACGTAGTTCAGGGAACTTTGTTTTTTATTTTCTTTTGTTTTTCTGTTTTCTTTTCTCTTCTCTTTCTTTTTCCTTTCCTTTTCCATTTTTCATTTCATCTTCTTTTCCTCTCTCTTTTTTTTTCATCTTTTCTCTTCTTCTTTTTTTTTTTCATTTTCTTTGCCTTTTCCTCCTTTTTTTTATATATTTCTCTTTTTTTCTTCTCTTTTTTTTTTTCATTTTATTTTTCAATAACACTTCACGGTTCCAAAGAGGGTAATCAAAGAATGGGAGCCAGCACAAAGGGTTTGCAAAGGGTTGGTAGTATTTGGGTAGCGAGAATGAAAGCCTTCGTCATCCCAACCGGAGAATATTAGAACTATATGGAGGATCCAACATAGTACCTTTTCACTGCATTTGCATTGACAGTTGTTTTAGGGACATTTCCTTCGATGTGTCCCAAATACAACGCACTCTTTTGGCAGTACTCTTGTCGCAATGTATGGAACTTTCCACTCTGGAACCAATTTTCCTTCAGCTGTTCCAACTCTTTGTTTATTTCCTCAAACTTAATCTTCTTTGCATTTCGACTCTTGATTCATTATTTCGAAGTCTGACAGCTTTCAGGATCTGGGCATGAAGTCCGCAAGCATGTCATGTTATTGAAATCTGCATTTAACAGAACTGAAAAGAGAATAAGAAAAACAACAAGATTAAGAAAAGAGACATTCCTGGACAATGAAATATTAATTTCATTTGATTTTTGATTTTTTTTTTCAATTTTTGAAGAGAGAAGGGTTAAATCGGAAAGTAAGACAATAGAGTAAAACATCCGGATCACACCCTGAGATAATCCGGATGTAGAAAGGATAGCAAGACTGGCTACCGAGACTCCCATCTGATAGGGAACTTTCAAGCTTGGCAACCGTTTTTTGACTTTTATTTGCTAGAACCACGGAATTCGGGGGTGCCTAACACCTTCCCCGGGTTAACAGAATTCCTTAGTCAGAATTTCTGGTTCGCAGACTTCACAAGGAAAGTCGAAATTTTCCTCGATTTGGGATTCAAAAATAAATCGGTGACTTGGGACACCAAATAAACTATCCCAAGTGGCGACTCTGATCAATAAATAATCCCATTTCGAATAATGTCACTTAAATTGAAAAAACTCCTTTATACACTACCCTTCGGGGTGGTGTGTAAAAAAGGAGGTGTGACAATCAGCTGTTTTATCGTTTGGTCATGTCTATTATTCTAAGTGTACCTGGATTCTTGCTGCTCAGGTTCTTAATTCAATTGCACCAGAAGAATGAAACAGAGCTTTTGATAGAGAAAGCCTTACTGAAGGACTTCTCTCTTTTTAATCTGCTTGATGAATACAAGTGCTCTATTGGTTTCATTAAGGAATACAAGCAGGTTATTAACTGGATGAAAGCTAGTTCTTTTATGGTATTGTATGCCGTAAAAATGGATGTCTCGTTAGTTTTAAAGTTCATAGAGCTTCTTAAGAGGGAGAGGCAGAAGTCTGTTTGGATGAGGAAGCCTGAAGAGATCACAAAGGAAGAGAATGTTGCTTTCTACAAGAGCTTGACTAATGATGGGAAACAATTTTCGTGAAGAATTTCTCTATTAAGGCACAATTAAAGTTCAAAGCTATTTGCTTTGTTAGAAAAAGGGCTCGTTGTGACCGATTTGACACAAGGAAGAAGGCTACCAATACCAAGTTGCATGTTCGTCGTGATTTGAGGATCAAGGGTAGTGAAGGATTGATTTATGAAAATTTAAGCTCTATGAAGAACTTGGTTCTCTTGCTGTTTTATGATCCTAATAGCCTCGGAAACAAAATTAACCGGATGCTGAAACTTCGTACGAGCATTGATGAGAATATCCTCAGGACTAGATTCATTGGCAAATTTGAAGAACATGAAGGCTCTAACATTCTTTCTACTACATTCTACATGTTACTTGCAAAAGAAGTTCACATAATAGCATCTGGTATTGGCAAAAAGGGGTTTGAGCAGCATATTGGTCGAATTGAAGTTTTGAACCAGAACATAGCTACAGGAGAAACTTGCTTGCATTTTGAGTCAATGAACATTAAGTGTAGAATTGTTGAGCACTTCTTTAGGGCCCAGGGCTAACCTTTGTTGCTAGCTTTGCAGTCACAGTCTCATTTCTTGGCCAAATCAACCAGATCATTTATTTTAGTGACAAATCATGAAATGCAGTGTTTTGCCATTAATTCTTCTCCCTCCTTCAGCATATGGGCTTGTGAAAGTGTGGTTACTGATGGCGAATGTTTTGAAATACTGCTCATATTGTTTCCATTTTATCGTGGATGGATTAAGTTCCTCACCCTTGAGGACAAGGGTGTTGTTTACGGGGGAGTACTGATAGGATATGGAAATGGATCAGCTATGGGGAGTAGTACTTTATGTTTCCAAAAGTGGACATGGGAGTTGGGTTGGTTATTTACCTATCAGTTATTAGTTTTTACATTTCAGTCCGATAAGTAATTACTTTATTTCCCTTAAGTTTCTTTTATTTCACTTTGACCCCTAGGTCTTACTTCCCCTACTTGTATCGAACTTGCCACTGTTATTTCCTTTTTCTTAGCTTAGCTTAGTTTTTAGCTTTAGTTTTTTCTTAAATTCTCATATTGTAACAGACCTTCTTCTTCCTTTCGCTGCACACGGAAATCGGTCACCCCTCACCTTCCTTGACCACGCAATTCACCCTCAGCAATCCTCACAAACATACATGAGATAGTGAAGATCAAATCATAAAAAAAAATTCAGAAAGCAAAGATCAGATTAAAAAAAAAAAAGAAGAAAAGAATTGAAAACCGATTTGGATTCTATTTTTCTACTCTTCCCTGGAATTACTACTGTTTTTGGTCTTGCTCTGTTCGGATTTCGCTGGTTTGGGAGTTCTGGGTTTCATCCCTTGTTCTTGCTGCTGTTTTATGTTGCTGGGGATTTTGTTTGTTTCACTACTGCCCAGGTACTTCCTTTGAACCCCGAATTGTTTGTTGGATAGGAAATGTGTCTATGATGGAAGATGCATGTGGATTTTGAATTTAATGAAATAGTTTTGTTCAGCTCGAAATCTCTGTTGTTCTATCTCTGTTTAATACTTTGTATCCTCTTACTGTCTTAAAGTTCACCTAAGCAGGAAAATGATTTGAGTACAAATTTTAAGAATGATGAATCTGCTGTTGTTTTCTTCAATATTTTATTTTGTTAATTCAGAATATTTTTTTTCCTTATTTTTGCACTGTGCACGCCTGTGTGTGTATTTGTTGATAAAATGTCATAATTATTGAGTGCCTATATTTGCACTGTTTCTTTTCTTTGAAATCAGTAGTGTTAGATTTCTGGTTTGGCCTTTAATAAGGGTGGCACCAGAATGTTAACTAAAATTAGTTTTCCTTGAAGATTTCTACAAAATGTTTATTTAGTCGAGATTTGTTCATTGAAAGGTGTTATCAGGAGCTTTGAAGGAAACTTGTTCCTTTGTTAAAATTTTAGGAATAATGAACAGTAGGTAAAGTTACAATTTTTTGAGATGGAAAGTTACAATTGTAAAGTTATAATTTAGTGGTTAGTCTCGCATGGCAGGCTATGAAATAAGAGTCATTTGATTTTCTTCCATGAATCTTTCTTCTAAATAGCTTAGTGATTCGACTGTTCCTCAATCCCCATTATTAAACTTTACGCTACACCTGCTTTACTCCATAATAGTCGAATTTTTATTAATCTCAAAAAATTGTTTAAGAAATAATTCATGAACATCGTAGCTTGCTTTAGGCGCGATTAACAAATCATCGTGACTACGGGTACGGTTCCCGTGACGTAGTTGTGATACCTAATTCCCAAATCCGGAGGTATATTTATGTGACCCAGCCACAACAACTAATAATGTTAATAATTTAAACATGTTATAAATCGTGGGTACGGTTCCCGTGACACGATTCGCAATGTGTACCAAACAAACAAGTGTACGGCAATCGTAACTTGTTCCAGAATAATTCCATAAAATAATTAAAAGCGGTTACAAAGCTAGAAATGCACAATAGCTTTAAAATATGTAATAAATCAGATAATAGGCCAATTTTAATAGTTTAAGCGACCGTGCTAGAACAACTGAATCCGGGGGTGCCTTACACCTTCCCTCGGGTTAACAGAATTCCTTATTCAGAATTTTTGGTTCGCAGACTTCAAAAGGAAAGTCGAATTTTCCTCGATTTGGGATTTAAAATAAACCGGTGACTTGGGGCACCAATTAAAATATTCCAAGTGGCGACTCTGAATAAAAAATAAATAAATAATCTCATCTCGAATAATGTCACTTAAAGTGGAAAAACTCCCTATATATACCTTCGGGTGTGTAAAAAGGAGGTGCGACAGCTCTGGCGACTCTGCTGGGGATCAAAACCCAGAACTTCGGTTCAGCGTTCAAGAATTCGAGCTTAGCATAACTGTTATAGTTGGCTTTATTTATTATCTGATTTTTACATGTTTGGGCCTAATGTGCTAAATGCCGCTTTTTACCGCTTTGATATTATTTGAATTGTATATAAACTATTACGAAACCCTTCTCTTCTCATCTTCGGGGATGTGCACGCTGGCGTGACTTCCTATTCTGTTAGTGTCATACCTTGAAATAAGAAAGAGGCTCGGACAAGTTACAAAGCCGGATGGCCTTTTGGTTCCCGGTACGTAGCCTTCCCCCCTCCCCCCCCGGCTCGAGTTGTCCGCTCGGGTACACAAATCTAGAACAATATACCCAGGTTTTAAACTTAGAATAACTCAGCCTCATGCCGAATCCCTAGTAGGAACGTTTGTTTGCATCATATGCATTTGACTTTGGGGACTCAACACAAGGGTTGGGTCCGTCTAGGACAGGTGGACCCCGGAATCAAAAGACCATCCCCATGCATCTTACGTGCTACTTGCGCATCTGTTTGTTCGGCTTGCATGTTGACCGGCTTCTAGAATAGGGAAAGAAAATAAAAAAAAAAAAAGAAAAAAAAGAAAATCAAAAAAAAAAGTGAGAGGTAGGTATTTAGAAAAATTCTGAAGCTCTGCCGAAATTCTGAAAAAAGAAAAGTCATTTCAAAATGAGCCAAAATTTTCAAGTGTCATGTTTTCCTTGTTCCGTCAAAACTGACCGAACTACGCGGGTCTGATTCTCATCGGATGTGAGATACGTAGGCAAACCTCATCGGTTCCGGCCCCCAATTTTCAAAAAATCCAAAAATATTTTCCTTTAGTTCCTTCTTTAGAAATCTTTCCTTAGAAAATTCAAAAAAAAAAAAAAGAAGTTTTCAAAACTCAAAAATGGTTTCCCTTATTTGTACTCTTCCTATGTGGTTCTTTTTCTTTTTAGTATTAATAAAACTCGCCCTAGGCACCTGCCTAGTGGATTGCTTAAAAAAAATGGTTTCCTTCTTTCTAATGACTTTCATACGAAAAAAGAAAAATCAATAAAAATCAAAATCAGAAATATGGGTTTCCTTCATTTTGAAGTATTTTTCCAAAAATCCAAAAAAAAAAAAATCAGAAACAAAAATCCAAAAAAAAATTACTCCTTAGATGTCTTTCTTTCACAAATGTGAACTAAAAAAAATTTGAAAAAATTGAAGTCCAAAAAATATTTTTGCTTTTCTTTTGGGATACTTTTGTAAATAAATAAAAGCTCAGAAATTCCAACATTTTCTTAAAAGTCCCTGTTTTAAAAATTAAGAGGAAACTTCCAAAATCCAAAAATATTTTCTTTCTTCTTTAGAAAAAGAGAAAACAAATGAAAATTCAAACAAAAATATTTTCTTCTTACTTTTGAAATTCCCAAAGTTCCAATCAAAAGAAATAAATTTTTAGAAGTCTTTCTTTCAAAAACAAAACAAAAATCAAAATCAAAAAATCAAAGAAAAAAAATATTTCCTTTCTTCTTTTAAAAGCATTCCTTTCAAAAATTCAAAAATAAAGAGTTAGTTTATTTACTCTATTCTCGATTTTCCCGAACTACGCAAGATCTGATTCATGCAGGGTCATGATACGTAGGCAATCCCCATCGGATTCGATCATAGCCATAAAATAAGTTGAGTGTATAAGTTGAAAAAAAAAAAGAGTAGTGACAAAAACAAAAAAGGAAAAGAGAGTGCAAAAATAAAAGAGCGACAAAAACGAGATGGAAAAAAAATCATCAAGAGTGATTAAAGAGAGGCAGAAATGAAGAAAAGAGGTACAGAGTGAAAAGGGCTAGTCAAGGCTGGGATGAAACATGCAACCGTTCAAACACACAGTAGAAACATTTAACTGTTAGATGCATTGCATCCCAACGTGCGATTTCCTATATGTTAAATGTCTCAAAACTAACAAGGTTGTTGGTGTGAGCAGATTAGCCAGGTTCTGTTCAGGTGGTTGGTTTTGTTGGTATGCGGTGATGAATGCGCAACCTTGCACGCGGTCACAAATTATACCCAAAATCTAGCTCTACATCCCAGAAATGCCCATCCTTACCAAGCTCCATATAATCCCCAATCAAATGTTCCTCAGTACAATCCTCGCCCAAGAGAGCCTTTCAAAAGGAATCAGTTCACCCCTATTGGTGAATCATACTCGGGTTTGTTCCAAAAGCTAGTAAGGCGAGGTTTCCTGCAGCCAGTGGCCCTGAACCAGCCGAACCCCGAGTCCCCCTCGTACCGAGCTGATGCTATATGTGAATCCACTCTGGAGTGGTGGGGCACAATATAGAGGACTGTTGGACCCTCAAAAGGGCAGTTGAAGATTTGATTGAAGCTGGAAAAATCATTTTTCGGGACGAAGAGGCTCCTAACATGATGAACAATCCTCTGCTACGCACACCAATGGGCCAGTAGTCAGAATGACTTGTGAAAATAAGAAATTTGATTCGGCACTGAAGGCCATTGCAGCCATTGCCGAGGCAGAAGAAAAGTCAAAAAATGGTTGCCAAGCGTGAAAGTTCCCTATCAGACGGGAGTCTCGGTAGCCAGTCATGCTATCCTTTCTGCGTCCGGATTATCTCAGGGTGTGATTCGGATGTTTTACTCTATTGTCTTACTTTCTGATGTACACCCTTCTCTCTTCAAAATTTGAAAAAAAAATCAAAAAAAAAAAGAAAAATCAAAAATGAAATGACATTAATATTTCATTGTCCAGGAATGTCTAATTTCTTAATCTTGTCGTTTTTCTTATTCTCTTTTTAGTTCTGTTAAATGCAGATTTCGATAACATGATATGCTTGCGGACTTCATGCCCAGATCCTAAGACGCTGTCAGACTTCGAAATAATGAGTCAAGAGCCAGAATGCAAAGAAGATAAGTTTGAGGAAATAAAACAAAGAGTTGGAACAACTGAAGGAAAATTGGTTCCCGGATTGAAAAGGTCCATACATTGCAACAAGAGTACTGCCAAAAGAGTGCGTTGTACTTGGGACACATCGAAGGAAATGTCCCTAAAATAACTGTCAATGCAAATGCAATCAAAAGATACTATGTTGGATCCTCCATATAGTTCTAATATTCTTCGGTTGGGATGACGAAGGCTTCCATTCTCGCTACACAAACACTATCCACCATTTGCAAACCCTTTGAGCCGGTTACTCTTCTTTGATTACTCTCTTTGGAACCTGAAAGTGTTATTGAAAAAAAATTTGATTGAGAAAATGAAATGAAAAAAAAATGATGAAAAAAGAGAGGAAAAAGAAAGATACAAAAAAAGGGGGAAGAAAAGACAGAGGAAATGAAACGAAAAATGAAGAAGAAAGAAAAAGAAAGAAAAAGAAAACAAAACAAAATAGAAAAATAAAAGAAAATCAAAAAATAAAGTTTCCCGAACTACGTTCGACTTGATTCCGAAAGAATACGTAGGCAGCCTCTCTCTGGGGTTCAGTCACACCAAAATAAAAAATCCGTAGTTCCCCAAAAGTGAAACTTGGGCAGGTGTTATAATGGTTCGGCGATAATCCCGCCCAAAAAGTTCCAAAGTTGTAACTCAATCCAAATCCTTTTTACCCAAACCCTGTTCAAGTCCTTCCGATCAATCGGTGAGAATGTTCAAAGATCAGAGAATACAGCTACTTGGATCCGATATAGTCAAGATGAGAAAATAAAATGAGATTCTTATTGGTGAAAACCCACACGGGCACCATGAGGCGATGGTAAGCAGAGAAATGAAAAATGAGAGAGTCTTGTTAGTGAAAACTCGCGAAGAGCACTATAAGGCGATGGTGAGAATATAAATGAGAGAGGTCAGCTCGTGAAAACCCGCATAGGGCATCCATGATCGAAAAAAGGATCCTCACAATCATCGGCATCGACAGAGTCCGGGCAAGGCTCTCTGTTTCAAGGTAAATTTGTGATGAATTTCTGAGACTCGAACGGTTTACACAGATCAGGCATCCAGTCCAAAAGGTATGTCATGTTCATTGAAGTCCGTATATACTCCAGATAAGTCCTTCTTTCCTCTCCCTGAAAGGGATACCTCTCGTTTAAATTCATTGTCCTGTCCATTATTTATTTTTCTTTGAATCCCTTTCGATATAACTCTATTCCGGAACTGAGACAAAGAAGGGATGGCAAGACTAATTTACAGGGCTTTCGATTGACACGAGCTAATGTGCAAAAAGGCACGCAGCCTCGTCAGGGGGCATCAAGTCGACCCCGACTAGCCATGGCGGCCAATGCTTCGAAATTAAAACTCTTGAAGGAGAAAATCAAATTGAAGCGCCTATAAAGGCAATTGAAGTTGAAAAGGTTGAGTCCCACGTGGCTAACCGCCTCGGCTAAGTTGAAGAAGCCAAGGTACCCCAAATGCTCTAAAATTGAAGTTGGAAGGAAGAAGCCAGAAAAGAAAGGCCTACAAAGGCAAAATAAAGTTGGAAGAGGTTAAGTCCCACGCGACTAGCCGTTGTAGCAAAGTTTGAGGAGCCAAAAGTTCCCCGATGTTCCAAATAAAAGAAAAGAAAAAAAAAAGAAAAAAGAAAAAAAAAGAAAAGGAAAGGCCTATGAAGGCAAAATAACGTCGAAAAGGTTGAGTTCCACCAACCAACCGTCATGGAAAAATCTGGAAAAAAACCAGAGGTTCTTCGGGCCTGAAATGAAATTGGTCCCCAGGAAACAAGCAGTTGCAACTGAGATCTTCATCAAAGAAGCTGGGCCGAGATCAAGCGATTGAGACAATCAAGGCCACAAAACCAACCACCGTTTCAAACTAACAATTGTTCTTTGTTTGAAATTTTGAAATAGGTGCAATCCAAAGCAACCGTGCAAGAAGCAGGTGCAACCAAAAAGGAAAAAGAAGTGCACAAGTGCTAGAATTAGCTTTGCAGCAACAATCCATAAAAAGGGAAGTCCCGTCCAAGTTTTTCCCGCATTTACTCATTTCGTGAGATATAAAAAAAAGAAAATTGAAATGAAAAAAAAATAAGAAGAAAAAAAATGGTAGCTTAGGACCCCAATCTCTACTTTTACGCTTTTCTAACATTAGGGCTCCAATCCCTAAGTTGAGATTTTTAGACATAGGGCCTGCATTCCCTAGTCGCCTTTTTGCCAACATTAGGGCTCCAATCCCTGAGTTGAGATTTTTAGACATAGGGCCTCCATTCCCTAGTCGCCTTTTTTGCCAACATTAGGGCTCCAATCCCTAAGTTAAGATTTTAGACATAGGGCCTCCATTCCCTAGTCGCCTTTTTTCCAACATTAGGGCTCCAATCCCAGAGTTGAGAATTTTAGATATAGGGCCTCCACTCCCTAGTCGCCTTTTTGCCAACATTAGGGCTCCAATCCCTGAGTTGAGAATTTTAAACATAGGGCCTACATTCCCTAGTCGCCTTTTTTTTGCTAACATTAGGGTTCCAATCCCTAAGTTGAGATTTTTAGACATAGGGCCTCCATTCCCTAGTCGCCTTTTTGCCAACATTAGGGCTCCAATCCCTGAGTTGAGATTTTTAGACATAGGGCCTCCATTCCCTAATCGTTTTTCCCTTTTAAAGACACGCAATCCTTATTTTATCGCTTTCAAAAAAAATAAAAAAAAATAAAAAAGAAAAAGAAAAAAAAGGTTTGGATCTTAGTTACAAATAACTCATGAAATTTTCCTAGTGAAAACTGGGGCAGAAAAATTTCGTTCATTTGTTTGTTTTGGTGTCTGAGCAGGTTTGACCTCGAGGCACAGGTTTCGAGATGACCAAAAGAATGAGTCTCAATCCAAAATAAAGAAAAGAAGAAAAAAAAAGAAGAAGTGAACTCAAAGTGCTGAGGCGGAGAAAGATGCGGACTGCTCAAGATATGATATAAGTCACAGGCTTCACATGTCCCGCCTGGATCCAAAGCTGAAGAAAGAACCAGCACCTACAACTGACGAGCATCAAGATTCAGATCAGAGTCTACAGCAAGAACCAGCTAAGACTCAAGATCAAGCTTCAAGAGATTTATAGATAGGGATCTTGTAACTCGTAGCTGATAGGCTTAGCTAGTTTAGCTTTTTATTTTTCATTTTGGTGTAATAAGGAGTTCAGCAAGCAGCAACAGCAACAACAGTGAAATCACAGCTTCCCGGTAGTCCCAGCTACCAAAACTTCCAGAACTACACTGACTTGATTCCTTTATAGCCAAGGATATGTAGGCAACCTTTGAAGCTAGGTTCGGTCAGACTCTTTTCAAAAATGCTTCTCATAGAGTGTCAAACGGGCAAAAATTCCTCATAATTGCTCATTTTATCTTTGCCCTAAAACCCTTCGTGTCTCCGAGCAAAGAGGGGTAACTGTGAGCACGTGATTTTTGCCCCACATGAATTACTCTTACAGAATTCTAAAGAATTAGATTTTTCTTTTAATTGTTTGTTATTTTAGGAATTATTGTAGAGTTTTTCTAATTCTTTGCATTTTGTGCATGTTTAAGTTTTATTTAAATCATGAAAAAATACCAATATTGAAATTTAGCACCCAACTAAATGATTTAGACAAGTATATATACACAACTATATAGAAATTAAAGTGACATTATTCGAATTGGGATTATTTATTCATTTTTTATTCAGAGTCGCCACTTGGGATGGTTTGTTTTTAGTGTCCCAAGTCACCGATTTAGTTTAAAATCCCAAATCGAGGAAAATTTGACTTTCCTTTTGAAATCTGCGAACCAGAAATTCTGAATAAGGAATTCTGTTAATCAGAGGAAAGGTGTTAGGCACCCCCGGATTCCGTGGTTCTAGCACGGTCGCTTAAACTATCATAAGTGGCCTATTATCTGATTTTAATACATGTTTTAGCCTATGGTTCAATTTTAGCTTTATAACCGCTTTTATTTGATTATTTTTTAGGAAAGATTCAACATCATCTAAAACACGTCTTGAACCACGTCACATAAATGCACCCGCGGTCCACGACACATTTTATCTAACGTTGTTGAGATTTGGATTTGGGTCACAAGAAATGCACACCCAAGTTTAGGAAATTAATTTTAAACAGCGCGCCTAAAGCAACTACGCACTTTCAAGTTTGCGAGGGCCATGAAAAATTCAACTAGTGGCACACCTCAATTCTAATTTTAAAGTATTGTACTCAACTAAAGCAAACTACGGATGTTCATAATTATTTTCCTAAATTTGAGATTATTGTGAAAAGGTCCAAAATGTATGCAATCTATTTTGTAGGTCGTCCATTAGAAAATAGTACCTTTACAGGATTCCAATACCAAAAAAACGGTACCTTAGAAAAACACTCGGTAGTTTTTCAACTAAATGGCACGAATAAGGCAGCCCGAGCAGAGTCTGAGAGAAAAATAATTTGAAAGAAAAATAGAGTGAAAAAAAAAAACGAAAAAGTGGAAAAAAAAAGAGTAGGCAAAAACAAAACAAAAAAAGAAAAACGAAAAATAAGAAAGGCAAAAAAGAGAGAAGGCAAAAATAAAAGAAAAGAGGTAACAGAAGTGAAAAAGGCTAGTTAAGGCCGGGATAAATATGCAACTGTTCAAACACATGGTANTTTCGAATGTTAGAGATTATTTCAGAAGTTCCGCATTAAATTGGTATTTTAGTAGTGAATATTTATTCATCTATCTAGATTAATTGGCTAAGGTTGTGGAAATGGTCGGGCTTGCCTAGCAATGTGTTGGCGCCATCACGACCGGGGTTTGGGCGTGACAGAGTGCTTGTTGGCATTCCTCAGTCCACTCAAATCGCCTTTGTTTTTTCAACTGAAAAGAACTTAAAACTTTTCTCCGAAGATTTAGAAATAAACCTTCCCAATGCTGTTATCCTACCTGTCAACCTCTGCACCTCTTTTTTGCTCGTGAGTATATCAGGTATTCCTTCAACGGCTTTAATCTGTGCATAAATGCACCCGCGGTCCACGACACATTTTATCTAACGTTGTTGAGATTTGGATTTGGGTCACAAGAAATGCACACCCAAGTTTAGGAAATTAATTTTAAACAGCGCGCCTAAAGCAACTACGCACTTTCAAGTTTGCGAGGGCCATGAAAAATTCAACTAGTGGCACACCTCAATTCTAATTTTAAAGTATTGTACTCAACTAAAGCAAACTACGGATGTTCATAATTATTTTCCTAAATTTGAGATTATTGTGAAAAGGTCCAAAATGTATGCAATCTATTTTGTAGGTCGTCCATTAGAAAATAGTACCTTTACAGGATTCCAATACCAAAAAAACGGTACCTTAGAAAAACACTCGGTAGTTTTTCAACTAAATGGCACGAATAAGGCAGCCCGAGCAGAGTCTGAGAGAAAAATAATTTGAAAGAAAAATAGAGTGAAAAAAAAAAAGAAAAAGTGGAAAAAAAAAGAGTGGCAAAAACAAAACAAAAAAAGAAAAAGAAAAATAGAAGGCAAAAAAGAGAGAGGCAAAAATAAAAGAAAAGAGGTACAGAGTGAAAAAGGCTAGTTAAGGCCGGGATAAAATATGCAACTGTTCAAACACATGGTAGAATCACTTAACTGTTAGGTGCATTGCATCCCAACGTGCGATTTCCTATATGTTAAATATCTCAAAACTAACAAGGTTGTTGGTGTGAGCAAATTAGCCAGGTTCTGTTCAGGTGGTTGGTTTTGTTGGTATGCGGTGATGAACGCGCAACCTTGCGAGCAGCCACGACATTATACACAAAACCGAACTCCACCTCCCAGAAATGCCCATCCTTACCAAGCTCCAATATAATCCCCAATCAAATGTTCCCCAGTACAATCCCCGCTCAAGAGAGCCTTTCAAAAGGAAAATTTCACCCCTATTGGTGAATCATACTCGGGTTTGTTCCAAAAGCTAGTCAGGCGAGGTTTCCTGCAGCCGGTGGCCCCAAACCGGCCAAACCCCGAGTCCCCTCGCGCCGAGCTGATGCTAGATGTGAATACCACTCTGGAGCGGTGGGGCACAATATAGAGGGCTGTTGGACCCTCAAAAGGGCAGTTGAAGATTTGATTGAAGCTAGAAGAATCATTTTTCGGGACGAAGAGGCTCCTAACATGATGAATAATCCTCTACCTACTCATACCAATGGACCAGTAGTCGGAATGACTTGTGAAGATAAGAAATTTGATTCGGCACTGAAGGCCATTGCAGCCATTGCGGAGACAGAAGAAAAGTCAAAAACGGTTGCCAAGTGTGAAAGTTCCCTATCAGACGGGAGTCTCGGTAGCCAGTCTTGCCATCCTTTCTACAGCCGGATTATCTCAGGGTGTGATCCGGATGTTTTACTCTATTGTCTTACTTTCTGATGTAAACCCTTCTCTCTTCAAAAATTAAAAAAAAATAATCAAAATTAAAAAAAAATCAAAAATCAAATGAAATTAATATTTCATTGTCCAGGAATGTCTCTTTTCTTAATCTTGTTGTTTTTCTTATTCTCTTTTCAGTTCTGTTAAATGCAGATTTCAATAACATGACATGCTTGCGGACTTCATGCCTAGATCCTAAGACGCTGTCAGACTTCGAAATAATGAGTCAAGAGCCAGAATGCAAAGAAGATAAGTTTAAGAAAATAAAACAAAGAGTTGGAACAGCTGAAGGAAAATTGGTTCCAGATTGGAAAGGTCCATACATTGCAACAAGAGTACTGCCCAAAAGAGTGCGTTGTACTTGGGGCGCATCGAAGGAAATGTTCCTGAAATAATTGTCAATCCAAATGCAACCCAAAGGTACTCTGATTGATCCTCCATATAGTATTAATATTCTCCGGTTGGGATGACGAAGGCTTTCATTCTCGCTTCCCAAACACTATCAACCCTTTGCAAACCATTTGAGCCGGTTACTCTTCTTTGATTACCCTCTTTGGAACTTGAAAGTGTTATTGAAAAAAAAATGAGATGAAAAATAATAATAAAAAAAGAAAAGAAAAAGAAAAATACAAAAAAAAGAGAGGAAGAAAAGACAAAGAAAATGAAAAAAAAACGAAAAAAAAAGAAACAAAGAAAAAAAAACAGAAAATCAAAAAACAAAATGTTTCCCTGAACTACGTTCGACTTGATTCCGAAAGGATACGTAGGCAGCCTCTCTTTGGGGTTCAGTCACACCAAAACAAAAATCTATATTCTCCTCCAAAGTTAAAACTGGGGCAAAAGTTATAATGGTTCGGTGACGGTTCGCCAGAAAGGTTCCAAAGTTGTAATTCAGTCCAAATTATTTTTACCCAAATCCTTTCAAGTCCTTCCGATCAATCGTTGAGAAAGTTCAAGGACCAGAGAATACAGCTACTTGGATCCGATGCAATAAAAATGAGAGAAACAAAATGAGAGAGTCTTATTGGTGAAAACCCACACGGGAACCACGAGGCGATGGTAAGCAGAGAAAATGAGAGTCTTGTTAGTGAAAACTCGCAAAGAGCACTATAAGGCGATGGTGAGAAGAGAAATGAGAGAGGTCAGCTCGTGAAAAACCGCAAAGGGCGTCCCTGATGGAAAAGAGGATCCTTACAGCCATCGACGTCAACAGAGTCCTGGCAAGGTTTCTCAATTTTGAGGCAAAAGTTGTGATGAATTTCTGAGAGTCGGACGGTTTACACGGATCAGGCATCCAGTCCAAAAGGCATGTCATGTTCATTGAAGTCCGCATGTACTCCAGATAAGTCCTTCTTTCCTTTCCCCGAAAGGGACAATTCTTGTTTTAAACTCATTCTTCATTCTATTGTTTGTTTTCTTTGAATCCCTTTCGGTTTAACACTATTCCGAAACTAAGACAAAGAAAGGATGGCAAGACTGATCTACAGGGTTCTCATTTGGCGCGAGCTAATGTGCAGAAAGGCACCCAGCCTCGTCACTGGCATCAAGTCGACCCCGACTAGCCATGGCGGCCGATGCTCCGGAATTGAAAACTCTTGGAAAGAGAAAATCAAATCGAAGTGCCTATAAAGGCAAATGAAGTTGAAAAGGTTGAGTCCCACGTGGCCAACCATCTCGGCAAAATTTTGAAAAGCCGAGGTATCAAAATGATCTGAAATTAAAGTTGGAAGAAAGAAGCCAGAAATGAAAGGCCTACGAAGGCGAAATAAGTTGGAAATGTTAAGTCCCATGCGACTAGCCGTTGCAGCAAAGTTTGAGGAGCCAAAAGTTTCCCAATGTTCCAAAAAAAAAAAAGAAAAAAAAAGAAAATTGAAAAAGAAAAGAAAAAGAGATCAAAATACTGAAGAAAACTGAACGGCTGATTCTGAAATAATCCTGAATTTCCTGCATTTCTTTGTTAAAAAACTACAAAAGCTCTGCTTGTTTTGGATTTCTGATTCTCCTGTGTTAGTTAGAACTCTTGAAAACTCCATATTTATATTTCTGGTTCGAGAAATGGTTTGAATTTGGCTTGAAGATTGGGTTCTGAGTTGTTGTTCTTCTACTGTTCCATTGACTGGTTTTGAGCTGGTTTTTGGCTGGTTGTTTCCTGTTGCTGGGCTCTTTTCTGCTGCTGCTGTTTACTGATTCCTCACTTCTTTTATTTCCTTTCTTATTTCCAGGTATTCCTCACCTCTTTGACATGTGAAATGGAGGAACACAATTTGTTTGATTGAGTTGAAATCTAGAGTATATCATCTTATTAAGTGTTGCCTCTTACAAATCATCAATCTCTGTAGTTAGTTTGGTTTCTTTGTCATGTTCTACTCGATTTTGTGTTTTGGTTTTAAGTTTGGCTTGTAATATTGTATAAATTATGAGTTTTAGCCATTTGGTTTACATGAGTTTGAGTTTGGTGTTTGTATAAAAGGAACTATTAAGGATGTTTGCAGCAAAATATTCAGTCAAGTTATATGTGTTAGATTTGTGTTAGTTCAGTCAAAGTCAGTGCATTGTTTGATATGGATTTCTAATTTTAAGCTTACTAAAATGACAAACGTAGGGTAGAATATAAAACCTCCCTTTGGAGTCTAGATTAGTAAATGTTTTCTGTTATTTTGAGGTTATGGAGTGCTCTTGGTTAAATGTTGTGATAGTATTAAATGTTAGATAACAAGAATGAGTTATTGTGAGATTGTATCTTCTGCATAAAGAGAAATTGACGCTAAATGTGCTTTGGTATTTGTTTAAAAGGCAATCAGTAGTTGTTTTGATTTTCAGGAAACAATATGATTTGTAATTTTGAATCCGAATGCATGCTGTTTTGCGCTATGAGGGGACTCGATCTTGAGTCCCAAGTTTTGCGAAGCTGGTCCATTCTCAAGGTTGGTCTCCCTTTTGGGCCTGGCTTGGACTATTGTGAAATTAGCAATTTGGCAGCCTTGCATTTCACGTTAGGCCCAGGCTTTTAAATAAACCAGATCTCGTTTAATGTTAGTCCATCCGTTTTAATAAATTGAGTTTGGGCTTTAGTTTAGAGTAATTACAATTTCCTCAAAATTGTCCTCAATAAATTAATTAGATTCTTAAAGTAGATTTGAGGCGTGCCATATTTAATAAGATATAGTTTATGGCCCTCCAAGTTTAGTTCGAGTAATTGGAATTGAGTTGTGCCGTGCCAAATAAAATATCAAAATGCATGGCCCTCGTTTAATTAATATTTGAATTCTTAGAAATCGAGGCGTGCCATTTAGTTGAATTTTCCATGGCCCTCGCAAATTTGAAAGTGCGTAGTTTCTTTAGGCACGCTATTTAAAAATTACTTTCCTAAACTCGAGTGTGCATTTATGTGACCCAAATCCGATCAACAACATTAGATAAAATGTGTCGTGGACCGCGGGTGCATTTATGTTGTCACGACCCAAACCCCGATCCGGTCGTGATGGCGCCTCTCGTGAAGACAAGGCCAGCCAACCAACCCATTTCGCCTTTTCAAAATAGTTAAATATCAATTCACAGTTTCAACATAATTAAATAACCACAGTCTAAACAGAGATTTCTTTATTAAGTGCGGAATTCAACCTAAACACAGCCCAAATCGGGGTGTCACAAGTCACGAGCATTTATTAGAGTATAAATACGACTACAAGGCCTGTAATATAAAAAATAGGAATGCTAAACAAAAGGGAGAAATGCGGTGTTGCGAACGCTGGCAGTCACCTCGCTGAACTCTGATAACTTAGCCTCCGATCAGCTCAAAATCCGCTACCGGGGGAACAAATACCTGCATCTGCACGCGAGGTGCAGGGAGTAAAGTGAGTAATCCAACTCAGTGAGTAATAAAGGTAAATAATATCTGAGCAGTAAGAAATCACGTAAGACAAACCATCATGCTATACAGAGCAGTGTAAAACCTTTTGAGAAAAACAATGAAGCTGTGAAATCTTAGAAAAACGCCTTAGCTCAGTTTAAGACTCTTTTAAAAAAAAATGGCTTTCTCAACGGTTATGCCAATGAATGCAAAACAAATAGTGCAGATAAGCACAGAAATCCGCCCCTCGGGCACAACACTCACTCAACAGATAATGCCAGACAATCGGGTAGATACCACGTGAAGCAACATAGACAACAGATAATGGCAGACAAATGAAACAAAGTAAATACATAGATCAGTATCATATAGTAACCGTTGCGGCGTGCAGACCGATCCATATATCGCTGCAGCGTGCAGCACGATCCATACATCGTCGACGGCGCTTACTGGGGGTGTACAGACTCCGGGAGGGGCCCCTTACGGCCCAAGCGCAATATCAAGTCATCTCGTGGCATCAAATCTAGGCCCTCGGCCTCATATCGGTACCAGTATAACACTGCTGCGGCGCGCAGCCCGATCCCATAGTATCCTCACAACACAGGCCCTCGGCCTCACTCAGTCAGATAAAATCATCACAAGCCCCTCGGGCATTAGTAAAACAGTAGTTCTCAGCCCAAAACATCATTTAGAAATATCGTTTAAGTCTCAAAATTGAGTAAAAATGGTTGAGTTGTAAAACAGTGGAAAACAGTATGATTGAGTTCAAGTAATAAGTCAAAACAATGAGGAAACAGTGATAATAATCCCTGAAGGGTTCAAATAGTTGGCACGAAGCCCAAATATGGCAATCAACCCAAATCATGATGATAACAAGTAAGTTTCAGTCAAATACACGGTAAATTCATCAATTGGGATGGACCAAGTCACAATCCCCAACGGTGCTCTACCCCACGCTCGCTATCCGGCGTGCAAGTCACCTCAACATAGCATTACGATGTGCAATCCGGGGTTTCAAACCCTCAGAATATCATTTACAATCATTACTCACCTCGAACCGGCGAAATCTCTAGCTCGCGACGCCTTTGCCCCTCAAATCGGCCTCCACGCGCGTCGAATCTATCTAAAATCAGAGCGAATACATCACAATATGCTAAGGGAACAAAGCCCAAGCGAAAACAATCAATAACGGACACAAATCCCGAAATTACCAAAACCCGAGCCCCGGGCCCACTTCTCGAAACTCAAAAATTTTCACATCATTAGATTCCTTATCACTCCACGAGTCTATGCATATAAAGAACACCAAAATCGGAATCCAAATGACCCCTCAAATCCCAATTTAAAATTCCAAAATTCCAAGCCCTAGTTCTTCCATTTTTTGTTCAAGTTTCCATGAATTTCTAGCTAGATTTCCCAATAGAATCACGTTTTAGGTTCAATAATCTTATCTCCAATCGATTCTCCTCGATTCCCTCTTGAATCTCCCTCAAAAAGCTCTCAAAATACTCAGTTATGGAGGAAAAATGGCTCAAAATCGCGGATGAAATATTTTATAAACTTTCTGCCCAGTTCTGAACTTCCTTCATCGCGTTCGCGACCACTGCCCCGCGAACGCGAAGGGTAAAATTTAAAAAACCTCAAAAACACTCTATGCGAACGCGACCACCACACTGCGAACGCGAGGCATAATTTTCCAGACCAATGCGAACGCGAGACCATAATACGAACGCGGAGGGTAATTTCCACTGACCTCAATTCCTTATACGCGAACGCGAGAGGCCTTGTGCGAACGCGAAGCACAAACATCTAGCCTTCCGCGAACGCGGTCCCACAGACGCGAACGCGAAGAGCAAATCACCTGCCTCCCAATTCTTTCCTCGCGAACGCGAGGCTCTTTACGCAAACGGGAAGAGCAAATTCTCTGCAACACCTGAAATGAAAAATCTACAACTTTTAACTTCGAAAATGGTCCGATTGACCACCCGAAGCTCGCCCGAGGCCCCCGGGACCTCAACCAAAAGCACCAACACCTCCCAAAACCTCATTCAAACTTTCTCCAATCATCGAAACACCTCAAACAACACCAAATCCATAAATTCCTATGGAATTCAAGCCTAAGTCTTCTAAGAACTTCCGAAATACGCTTTCGATCAAAAACCCAACCAAACCACGTCCGAATGACCTGAAATTTTGCACACACATCCCAAATGACATAATGAAGCTTCAGCAACTCTCGGAATTCTATTCCAGCCCTCGGATCAATTTCTCACCTATCAACCGGAATTCGCCAAAATACTAACTTCGCCAATTCAAGCCTAATTCTACATCGGACCTCCAAAACCACTTTCGATCACACTCCTAAGTCATAAATTACCTAACGAAGCTAACCAAACCATAAAAACTCCGATCCGAGCTCATATACAAATAATTCAACTCTTGGTCAAACCTTTCAAGTTCAAAGCTTTTAACTGAGACTGTTCTTTCAAATTCATACAGATTTCCGTGAAAACCAAAACCAACGATCTACATCAGTCATAACACATTACACGGGGCAAGTCATGCCCGAGAATTGGCGATCAAACTGCAAAAGCTCAAAACGACCGGTCCGGTCGTTACATCCTTCTCCACTTAAACACACGTTCATCCTCGAACGTAACCAGGGTTGTTCTAAAAGCCAACCAATCGCTGAATAACCTTACCATGCATATATCCGAGGTGATCCCACGTCACCCTATCTCATATGGGCCCGATAACACATTGTAACTGGAATTTCACAACCCAATCTAGCCCATAAACCTTAGAACCACATTTCCATTTCCGAAATCATCAATACGGTCAAAACCTCACACCTATACTCTGAATAGACCCGGACCAGCGGTAATCACCCGTACTTGCAATCTCCGGTGCAATCACACGATATACCACATAACTCAAACACTCGTAGCAATAACTTCTGTTCACAGCAGCTGCCCACAACAACTGAATATTGATAGAAAACCTCTTATCAACTAAAGTCTCATTACAACACTTTCATATACTGCCAACGATAGATGAAATACGCGATAAACCACGACCATTCCTCAGATCGACCATTCACGAAGCCACTTCTCTTTTGGCAATTCCATAGCAATTTCCGAACCGAACCTCGATATTATCCTTCCAACAAGCTGAAATCAAATCCGTTCGTATTCATTAATGATCCCGACGATCTCCTCTAATCCAACACACCACTCTGGTGACATGACACATCAATATAGGTCTAAGCCACAACTTGCTTAATACGCGCACCAATAAGCAACGGTCCGAACATACTCAAATTATGAAAATGACTCAAATGAAGGAGTTGTACCTCAAGCTCACCAGTACCATCACGACACGAGGCTGAGAACCCGTCTCACATCATAGAAATAGAACACATGAATCTACCCCGAAAGGTCATATCTTTAAGTAGCCTCGCTACAATGCGCGATCCTAACCAAACACTGCTCCATATGAAAAACCTCAAGTCACTATGCTCAAAATCGACAGCCATGCACAAATTGATGTCTGGAACCAAAGCAGCTCATTACACCCACGGCAAAACAAATAACGTATGCCACGCAACCCGATAGGACATAACCGATACGCCATTCACTGAGCAACGTCCAATTACTCTTCCCGCTTGAATTCCACTAAGAGACCCCAATTGAACCGGACCATACGTGCCTATAACCAACAAATCATAACACCTCGCAACACAGAAAAGTAACTCATAGATCTCCCCAGGTCACTGATAAGCTCAACCACGGTCGAATCAATGCATTCCTCAACAATACAATTCGGAGCCAACCAAGCCGACTCAAGTTAAAACACGCATCCCCAATGGCCTGCCAACGAACTCCTTATCAAGAACACCTAAAGCTGCTCTTTCCAGTCCCATAAATCTGCCGGTGCCATACGACACAGTGCCCGGCACCAAATCAATACTGAAACAACAACCTCGCCTAGCGACATGCCCGGCCACAAGAAACACATCTGAAAAGTCCTTCAACACCGTCGGAACTGAATCAATATGAGGAGCCTCTGCACTGACATCCATCACGAGAGCCCAAAATAGGAAAAATAATCCTTCCCAACCATCCGCTAGGCCTTCGGAATATAAAACCACTCTACTAAGGACATAATCCGTCGAACCTCGCCACTCAGTCTGTGGTATTCTCGGCTCAGCCAATAGCGTCGCCTTAGCACAATAGTCCAGAATAACACAACATGGAGACAACAAGTCCGAACCCAGTATCACATCCAAAATCTAACATACCAAGAACAAAAGATCCGCTCGGGTCTCCAGACCCCCATAGTCACTATACAGTGCCGATACACACAACCCACAACCACATCATAGCCTGAATGTGGGAACTCCCTGTCTCCAACTCCATATAGCACACGAATCACATATCCGATTCTAATTCCACCGTTTGAGCACATACCACATCTCTAATATCCAGTCACTCCACGAGAGATACTCTAACATTCTTCTGTGCCTCCAAGCAAACTCGAATATCAGTCGTCGTTCTAACAAGAAAGTGTCGAAATATTACCGAAGTATCATCAATTTAATCACATTGCCTTTTTCCTGGAATATATACCCTCGTCAAATTACTATGATTAGCAATACCATTCCCTTAATCATCTGAAGATCATTCACCCTAATCATCTGAAGCTCATTTCTCTAATCACCTAAAACTGCCCGTGCTGCCTAAGAATTTTATGACTTTCCATTCAGAACTGAACCGAAGCCTTACATGCAAATCTCAATCCTCCACAACATATCACATATACCATACCACCCTAGGATAACATGAGAACTTCATCTCCCTTCCGAGCCACAAACATCTACGTACTCAACTAGTCAAGAACTTTCCATTGGTCCCACCTAGAAGAAAATTACTATACATCACATGCTCCGCATGCCTATAGAAAATTCTCCAAACCGCAGTAAAAACCATCAAGAACTCTCCGAGTTCCCCCTTGCACAAATCAGACCTGCCAGGACTGAATCCTTCTAACTCGACCAAGCTAAGCAAGTCGTCGAAACCTAAGAGCATTGCCACAAAATACCTGTAGGAACTCATTACCTCGAACACACACAAGGAATAAATCATGTCCTTACCATACCGACTCGGTCTACTATCAAGCTACTCCATCTATCTAAATTTCCTTCTGATTCATTTTCAACTTGATATTTCCTTTTGCTGTAGCACCACAATCCTCAACTCAGACTTACCACACGGAACCAAGCATAAAGCCACACCGTCTAAGGCTCCTATGCCGCTGAATACTTTCTTAAACATTCCCAGAAGCACCACATTTCAGAATACTTTACTCTGAAGAACTTCCTGCGAATCTAAATCTGTTACCTTTACTTTCCTGATACTGATACATAGAATCCCATAATTAACATAGAAATACCACAAGTCTTAACCTCTTCCAATAAAAACTCAGTTTCTAACCCCGTATGCAACTTTAATATACCTGATTGTTACATGTAGCATCTTGAACACATTAGAACCATTCTCGAGAGTCATTTACTCTATTTACACTACAATTAGACTGATCAAACGAACAGGACCACCCGTGCCTCATTAGCACTCTGACACCACAGGATACGACCTCATCCCAATACAAACAAGCATCTTCCTGCTCTATGCACCGAGCATTCTTTACCAACAACAACTTAAGACATCCTGTGATTCTCACACACCTACGAAGCACCATATAACCTTGTTAAAAAATTTCCTCCACTCGAGCCATCCTCGACTTCAATCTCCATGAACCATCACCGACTCACCAACACGCCTCAAACTTGAACCAACATAGCACCTAATCGTGCAATCAACTTAATCAATAGCAAACTCCCCCACTTGGCTCGAAGCCATAGATCAAAACACACCCAATAACTCATAGCGCATATACTTTATTGCCGCCATAATACCATAGTGAGATTAAACCCTATCCTTCATAAGCTTGTGGAAACACAAATCATCTAGAATTTTAACTCTTCTGCAAATCTCGCATTCACTCACACAACAGTTAAGCCCACTCTCTAGGCGACGAAATTTAGATTTCAACACATATTCTTTACTTTTAAATGAGATCTTCTAATAGAAAACATAAGGATAACACAACCTTAAAACACTCCGCAGGAGATAACCCACTTGCCTTGCCTCCAACTGACATTTCTGTAGACCTTCCACCGTCACAAGCATTACGCAGTCAGTTGATCTTCCTGAGTCTGGACTCATACCGCAACATGAAATTTAATTCACTCTCAACTGGGAAACATGAAAAGATCCTTCATACGCCTATAACTCGGGGCTATACCTCGAATCAAGATGGAATTCCAGCACCTACTAGTTCCTCTATCCTTCAGCATGCCTTTCTCGTCACTCCTACGTCATATAGATACATCTCGCAGCACTAACATACTCATCACATAGCCACGGCCGTCACTTCCATTAACAGGGACACTACCGAACATATAAGTTCAAAAACACTTGTTCACACAATCAGCACCTCGGTGCTCAAGCCATAGGCAAAGATCCGGCCTCAAGTCCTCCAGACTGGCCAAACATCAACTCACAGAGATCACATCTCGCCCCTCGATCGGGGAATCACAAGCCATCGATGCACATCTGACTGAGCGCTCATGCGCGCATACGAATGCGTGGAAGGAATTCAAAGAGTTACATTTCAAGCTGAATCATGAATGCACGATAAGAATCCAAGAATGTGAAGTTTTTCCTAAAGGTTCTACAGCCTCTCGAGGATAAATACAGACGTCCCCGCACCGATCCGCGGGACTCTACTAAACCTTCTCATGACTCGTGAGACCTATGTAACCTAGGCTCTGATACCAACTTGTCACGACCCAAACCCCGATCCGGTCGTGATGGAGCCTCTCGTGAAGACAAGGCCAACCAACCTACCCTTTTCGCCTTTTCAAAATAGTTAAATATTGATTCACAGTTTTAACATAATTAAATAACCACAGTCTAAACACAGATTTCTTTATTAAGTGCGGAATTCAACCCAAACACAGCCCAAACTGGGGTGTCACAAGTCACGAGCACCTATTAGAGTATCAATACGACTACAAGGCCTGTAATATACAAAATAGGACTGATAAACAAAAGGGAGAAATGCGGTGCTGTGAACTCTGGCAGTCACCTCGCTAAACTCTGATAACTTAACCTCCGATCAGCTCAGAACCCGCTACCAGGGGAACAAATACCTGCATCTGCACGCGAGGTGCAGGGAGTAAAGTGAGTACTCCAACTCAGTGAGTAATAAAGGTAAATAATAGCTGAGCAGTAAGAAATCACGTAAGACAAACCATCATGCTATACAGAGCAGTGTAAAACCTTTTGAGAAAAACAATGAAGCTGTGAAATCTTAGAAAAACGCCTTAGCTCAGTTTAAGACTCTTTTAAAAAAATGGCTTTCTCAACGGTTATGCCAATGAATGCAAAACAAATAGTGCAGATAAGCACAGAAATCCGCCCCTCGGGCACAACACTCACTCAACAGATAATGCCAGACAACCGGGTAGATACCACGTGAAGCAACATAGACAACAGATAATGGCAGACAAATGAAACAAAGTAAATACATAGATCAGTATCATATAGTAACCGCTGCGGCGTGCAGCCCGATCCATATATCGCTGCGGTGTGCAACCCGATCCATATATCGTCGACGGTGCTCACTGGGGGTGTGCAGACTCCGGGAGGGGTCCCTTACGGCCCAAGCGCAATATCAAGCCATCTCGTGGCATCAAATCCAGGCCCTCGGCCTCATATCGGTACTAGTATAATACTGCTGCGGCGCGCAGCCCGATCCCATAGTATCCTCACAACACAGGCCCTCAGCCTCACTCAGTCAAATAAAATCATCACAAGCCCCTCGGGCATTAGTAAAACAGTAGTTCTCAGCCCAAAACATCATTTAGAAATATCGTTTAAGTCTCAAAATTGAGTAAAAATGGCTGAGTTGTAAAACAGTGGAAAACAGTATGACTGAGTTTAAGTAATAAGTCAAAACAGTGAGGAAACAGTGATAATAATCCCTGAAGGGTTCAAATAGTTGGCACGAAGCCCAAATATGGCAATCAACCCAAATCATGATGATAACAAGTAAGTTTCAGTCAAACGCGATGCATAATTTTCCAGACCAATGCGAACGCGAGACCATAATGCGAACGTGGAGGGTAATTTCCACTGGACCACAATTCCTTATACGCGAACGCGAGAGGCCTTGTGCGAACGCGAAGCACAAACATTTGGCCTTCCGCGAACGCGGTCCCACAGACGCGAACGCGAAGAGCAAATCACATGCCTCCCAATTCTTTCCTCGCGAACGCGAGGCTCTTTACGCGAACGGGAAGAGCAAATTCTCTGCAACACCTGAAATGAAAAATCTGCAACTGTTAACTTCGAAAATGGTCCGATTGACCACCCGAAACTCACCCGAGGCCCCCGGGACCTCAACTAAAAGCACCAACACCTCCCAAAACCTCATTCAAACTTTCTCCAATCATTGAAACACCTCAAACAACACCAAATCCATAAATTCCTATCGAATTCAAGCCTAAGTCTTCTAAAAACTTCTGAAATACGCTTTCGATCAAAAACCCAACCAAACCACGTCCGAACGACCTGAAATTTTGCACACACATCCCAAATGACATAACGAAGCTTCAGCAACTCTCGAAATTCTATTCCGACCCTCAGATCAATTTCTCACCTATCAACCAGAATTCGCCAAAATACTAACTTCGCCAATTCATGCCTAATTCTACATCGGACCTCCAAAACCACTTCCGATCACACTCCTAAGTCATAAATCACCTAACGAAGCTAACCAAACCATAAAAACTCCGATCCGAGCTCATATACAAATAAGTCAACTCTTGGTCAAACCTTTCAAGTTCAAAGCTTTCAATTGAGACTGTTCTTTCAAATTCATACCGATTTCCGTGAAAACCAAAACCAACGATCTACATCAGTCATAACACATTACACGGGGCAAGTCATGCCCGAGAACTGGCGATCAAAGTGCAAAAGCTCAAAACGACCGGTCGGGTCGTTACATATGTGACGTGGTTCAAGACTTATTTTAGATGACGTTGAATCTTTCCTAAAAATAATTAAATAAAAGCGGTTATAAAGTTAAAATTGAACCATAGGTTAAAACATGTATTAAAATCAAATAATAGGCCAATTATGATAGTTTAAGCGACCGTGCTAGAACCACGGAATCTGGGGGTGCCTAACACCTTCCCCCGGGTTAACAGAATTCCTTATTCAGAATTTCTGGTACACAGACTTCAAAAAGGAAAGTCGAAATCTTCCTCGATTTTGGATTTAAAATAAACCGGTGACTTGTGATCGCAGCCAACTCCGCACCACTAAAAAGTAGCGATAGAGGGTCGCAATAGCTTTTACCCGATTTTGGGTCGGGATCGAATCCACAGAGAGCTAGGATTGGAATCGAGTATCTATTTAGCTTAGGATTGCGTGTGTGCTCTTAATTGGTCTTCTATTCATTTTTTGTTTTTCTTTATATTCTACTATTATCAATTACTAATTATAAATGTAGCTAGATTATGCTAAACGAGAATTGCTACAAGTTGTATCTAATAGTTTAAAAGGCACTAGGGTGGTGACTTTCACCTAGGTGGCTAATTGACGGGTAATTGCATCCAAGACACGATTGACATGATTGGGGAAATATGTTATAACCGTTGCTCGATACTACCCACTCTACACCTCTCGGTAGAAAGAGTGGTTTTGCCCAATTGACTCTCTCGAGACCAATTAGGTATGCATATTTGCCCTAGCAACTAAGGTTCAAGTCGCGTAATTACTCTCTCGAGGTTTAACCCTTTAATTGGGACTATCAAATCTCTTGAGTCCATCCCAATTCCTTGTTGAGTCAATTTTGGAGACTTAGGCTCTCTTTCTCAAGAAGAGCCAAGTCAACTTAGCACAAACTAGTGTTTGCAACCACTAATTCACAAATTAAACCATAAAATTGACCCAAATAACAAACACCCATAATCAATCTAACCTTAAATCACAACACCCATCAATTACCCACACTAGGGTTGAGCCACAACCCTAGATAATGGGTTTAGCTACTCATGCTTGAAGATAAAATCAGAGAAATAGATGAAGAGAAAGATATAATATTAAATTACTGAAGTAAATATAATGATTCAATTGCTAAAACTACGTTAAAATGCCCCAAATGGCTACAAAATGGCTTCTCACGAGCGCAGCTACTGTTCTGTAATATCTGATACCCTAAAAAATGGAAAAATGTTCTATTTATACTAAGCTGGAAAAACTGGATAAAAATGCCCCTGCGGGGTTAGGCGGACCGCACAAAATGGTGTGTGGCCGCACTAGGCTCTTGACTCTGAAAAATCAACTCTCTGAACCCAGGCTCCGCAGACCGCACAGAATGGACTGCGGTCGCGGAGGCATCTAGCACGGTCCTCACAAACACGACCGCGGACCGCACAGGCTTGATCCTTAGCACTTGGTATCTCTCTGAAGTTTGCTTCCGCGGACCGCACAAAATGATAGTGCGGCCGTGGTGCCTCAGTGGAGACCGCACAAAACCTTCTGCGGCCGCACTGCCTTGATGCCTGAAAATCTCACTCTCTGAATCTCCCTAGTGCGGACCGCACAAAGTGTAATGCGGCCCACTAGGTCTGTTTCTCCTGAGTTTTGTCTTGTCTTCGGTACTTGTGCAGGTTTCACTCCTTTTGAGCCGATCTTTGACATCTCATCACTTTGTTGCTCAAACCTGGAATCAAGCACAACTTATGAGCCTTTCGGGACTATTTTGTAAGAATTTATATTCAAAGCGTAAGCAAGAAGGAGGATGAAACACGTCAAAATCCCTAGTTATCAACTCCCCCAAACTTAGCTTTTGCTTGTCCTCAAGCAAACAAAATAAGACCCTCCCCTTTTTAGGTAAAATCCAAGAATTTTCAGCTATCCTAAACTAACCTCAACTAGCATTAATTGGGACTAACAATTGCCCTCAATACAAATGAATCATCGACAACATTTAACCTTTGAAAAACCATGGATCAAGTGTGACACAAGAGCTTCAAGAGTTGACTCAACACATCAAAGAACTCTTTCAATTACTTTAGTCACTGTGGAACCCAAACTCACATATCCTCAACTCCCCCTAAGCAAACCTCACCTTTAGAATAATGGCACACAAAACGAGGTTAAAGGGAATTCACTCATCTCTCTCAAGGAAAGGTCACAAGTCCGGCTCTAGGTACCATACGCTTGCCCCTTATGTAAGTATCCACTAATGTAAGTTTCATTCAACTCAAGATCATATAGGGCTTTTGTGGAGTCATTGTGAAGGCTTTTGGTTTAGGGTAGGTCATGTTTTTGTTCAAGTGGGTTCCATCTTCCCTTAAGCACTTCTTTTGATTCATTTGGCACAATTCACTTGACTCTTTGAGTCATTTCACTTCTTTCTAAGGGGTTAGAGAGACGCATTGTCACTCTTTCTTATGCATTTCAAACCTTTTCCCCTTTTTCAACTTTCCACACCTTTCTTTCTTTTTCATTGCTTTTCTTGAATCCCTTTTCATTCTTTTTCACATTGAACTTTCTTTTTGTCCTTTTGCTTTTCTTTCTTTTTCATTGCCTTTCCTTTTCTTCACTTTTGTGCCTTTTTACCACTTTGGTGCAATCCTCGTCTCTCCCCCCAAACTTATACTTTTGCCATGTGCTAAAGGAAATATTTGGGTGCCAAGAGAGGGTACCTTTTAGAACGGGTATAGGCTTGTATCATGGTTCTTGAAAGAAAAAGGTCTAAGGCTCAAAAGGGTTAACTAGGGATCTTATCATTGGTAGGATATGGAATTGTTCAATCTATCATTTGGATCAAGGAGAGCCTATAATCACGTCTCAAGTCAAAATTCACTTAGGATTTTGCCTCAACAAACATTCAGGGCAAGTTCTAGACCAATGGCTCGGGACTTGAACTTGCAATTCAATTACTCGCCACACAAGCTAAGGGATTGCTAAAGACGTAGAGTTGGGGGCCCACAACGACCTTAGATACGATTTGAGCACACAATGGTCCCGAAAAACCACTTGATGATTATTGGTTAACACAAGAGTCTCAAGGCCACGACTTTCACCATCCTAAACACAACAATTTGTTTTTGACCATAAGATCAAAGGCAAATGTGCTAGGCCCAAGTGAACCTTTGCTTGAGGTACCCTTAACTACAAACTACTAAAAACAAAAAGAAAAACGGACTCAAACCCATAAGTAGGTTGTCACGCCATCTATCATTGGGAAGAGCCACCCGGTTCACACAATACTCCACCTTTGGAAAGAACCGTGGCATTAAGAAAACCAAAGTCTTATTGCAAACTCCGAAAACAAAAAGCTACGAATCACAAATAAGAAGCTAAAAACAAAAAAATTTGCGGAAAATGGAATAAATATATACAAGAGGGGATTTGAATATACAATAGGCGAGATGAATATATACAATGAAATGTAACTTTATATACAGACCAAAGATAAAAAGTGCGATAAAAGTAACTAAATATATAATTATATACAGACCAAATGAAATTAAGAAAGCATAAAATGGTATCAATATATACAGTCATCCAAAAATGAAGGGCGCACCCCCTCGAATAAAAGTTGGCATTGTCCCCAATGCCAACTAGTCTAAATAAGCACCAAAAAGATATAAAAAGGATATAGAGGGCTCCCTAAGCCGTGTCTGTCTGCATAGGATCATGGGTGGTCCCTGGGTCCTCTATGTGCTCGGGGACCTCAGACTGGTCCCCAGTGGTCTGCTCCTCAGCTGCTGGGACCTGGGCCTGGACCTGGACAGGCTCTAGATCTGGTACACCCTGTGGCTGACTGCAGGAAGCGTCTGGTGGGTCCACCAACTGGATGATGGCATCATCTACTCTAGGGATCGTCCTCCTCCTCTTCAAAGGCCTCTGTGTCTGCTCTGGCTGTGGATGAGCTGCTGGGACTGGATCATCAAGAAACAGGTCCAAAGGCAGCTGGTCTGCCTTCAATCTATCAACATCTGCCCGCAGCTCCTTCACGGACTCCTTGGAGGCCCATGTCTTTTGCAACTTCCTATGCTCCTTAGCAAGCTCCTTGAGAGCCTTGCTATGTGAATCCACTGCCTTTGAGAGCGCAGCCTGAGTGGTGAGGATCTTCTTCTGGTTCTCAAGTATCTCTTTGAGCGCATCCTCGACCGACTGGGGTACCTGTGGGGCTGGGGGAGCTGACTGAGCCGCTACAGTAGTAGTCAATGTGGACAACTTGGATGAGGCAGTCTGCATCCAGTTGTTTATACTTAGCAGGGCCTGGCTCAGCCGGTGAGCAGTGATGGGATGGGCCCGGCTAGATGGGATCTTCGGGCCTGCTGATGTGGAAGGTCCAGGAGGAATGGCTGAAGATGTGGAAGGTCCGGGAGGCATATCAGCGGAAATGGTGGTAGGCTCAGCAGGGACCTCTACCACAACTGGCTCTTCAGACTGGCCAGTTGGGGCAGAAGTAGGGGCTTTGTAGTTCTTGTCCTTGGGGTTGTCGTTCCCCTTCAAGCTATGCCAGGAGAACGGGGCTGTCGCCTTGACCTTGACGTCGTAAGTCTTCTTGTCCACCTCCAAGTACCGAAAGTACATAGTGAGGGAGCTCGGGAAAGGGTAGTTCCGGTCATGCTATGCTCCCACTAATGAGATAATGCGGGACATCACATTTCCCACATTTATGGATTTATGGGGTATCCTGCCATGATCGAAGCAACCAAAACAGCTCGGTGGAGAGGAAGGGTCTGGTCATGTGTAGTAGGATCCAACCAGCTGCAAACAAATGTCTCCCAACCCCTCGCCTCAAAGTTCAGGGTCCTCCGNGGCCTTGCATCATCCTCCAAAATAATCTTGTGCAAGCAAAATGCGGGGCTTATTCCCCGAATATCGGCCAGAGTCCATCCAATTGCCCTTTTTCGCTTTTGAAGCACCTCCAAAGTGGCTCAACTTGCATGTTAGTAAGGCAAGAAGAAAGAATAACTGGTAAAGTTGAATTAAAGCCCAAGAATTCATACCTGAGGTGTGGAGAAAGTGGCTTCAACTCCAACACCGGTGGCTCCTCAATTGATGGTTTGGTTGGTGGAGTTTTCCGATTTTCAAGATCCAAAGACAATTTTCTTGGCTCATAGGAATAAGAGCCCATCCCATGTAAGGCATTGACACACTCCACTCTGCTTGCATCATCATTAACATCAAGATTTAATAGCACGGCCTCAAGGGGATCCTCCATGTTAATCATAGAACTTGTGTCAACCACGATCACAGCTGTGACAATGTCCACAAATGAGCACACCTCGGTGCTATTTGGTTGCTTCATGGATTTGCAAACATGGAAGACGACCTTCTCATCCCCCACTCGAAAAGTTAGTTCACCCGCTTCAACATTAACCAATGCCTTCCCCGTTGCAAGAAAAGGTCTCCCTAGAATAATTGGGACCTCATAGTCCACCTCACAATCCAAAATCACAAAGTCCGCCGGCAGGATAAATTTGTCCACCCGGACAAGCACATCATCAACTATGCCCAAAGGTCGCTTCATTGATCTATCTGCCATCTGTAATCTCATGGAAGTTGTCCTTGGTGGCCCAATACCCAGGGTCTTGAAAACTAAGAAGGGCATTAAATTGATGCTTGCCCCAAGATCACATAAAGCTTTGGCAAAGTCTGCACTACCAATAGTGCAGGGGATAGTGAAAGCACCAGGATCCTCTAATTTCGGGGCCATTGAATGTACTATGGCACTAACTTGGTGGGTCATCTTGATAGTTTCACAGTCCATTAATCTTTTCTTTGTAACCAGATCTTTCATGAATTTAGCGTAACCAGGCATTTGCTCGAAAGCCTCCACCAAAGGCACGTTGATGGATAAGCTCTTCATCATGTCAATGAACTTTTTGAACTGATTCTCACTTTTCTGCTTGGCTAACCTTTGAGGATAGGGGGGAGGTGGCCTAGGCAAAGGTGCCTTCGCTTTTGGCACAACCGGCTCCGGCATGTCAATTACGTGCTCCCTAGACGGGTTCACGGCCTCTTGAGTTTCCACCGTTTCATTAATATCAATCCTCACTTCATTGTTCACATTGTCATCAACCACATCTTCAACTACCAAAGGAACATCATTTTCCTGCAACTCAACATCATCATCCACAACTTGCTTATCTTTCGAGGCATGCACATCACTGCCTCTCCCACTTCTTGTTGTAACCGCCATCACATGATTGTTCCCACCCTTCGGGTTCACTACTGTATCACTTGGTAAACCGCCCTTAGGGAGAGTATTCAACGATTGAGAGATTTGGCCTAATTGCACCTCCAAGTTCCGGATAGAGGTATTGTGGGAAGCCAATTGAGCATCGGAATCTTGGTTCTTCTTCATCATTTGTTCGAACATCATTTCTATTCTTCCCATATCATTACCCGAAGAACTAGATCCTTGAGATTGAAATGGAGGCGAATTGTTCGGTTGTTGGTACATCAGGGGCCTTTGAAAGCCTTGCCCCCGATTGCTTTGGTTTCCATTGTTGTTCCACCCGCCTTGACCATTGTTGTTCCAATTGTTGTTATTACCATTCCAATGCCCTTGGTTGCCTTGATTGTTGTTCCCCCAATTACCGCCTTGGTTGTTGTTGTTCCAATTACCACCACCTTGTTGTTGATTGCCCCAATTACCTTGGGGTCGCCATTGTTGGTTTGAAGAGTTGCCTCTATTGCCTTGATAGTTGTTAACATATTGTACCTCTTCATTTTGCTCATCATACCCATCATATTGAAACCCATCACAATCATCACCAAATTGCTCAGAATTCCCTTGGTTTTGTTGCCTTATTTGCCTTCTCTTGTTGGTGAGCAGATTAACACTTTCCATAGCATTCACTTGGCGAGGGTTTTGGACTTGTTGCAACTGTGCCTTAGCCAATTGGTTCATAGTAGTTGTCAACTCCGCTATAGCTTGCCCATGGTCGTGTAATTCCTTGTGCAAATGGATGACCATGGGGTCACCTTGAGGAACATTCGCTCTACTTTGCCATGCGGAGGATGTATCCGCCATCTCATCAAGAATCTCGCAAGCTTCGTCATAAGGCAACTTCATAAAATTACCCCCGGCCAATTGATTGACTATGCATTGATTTGTAGTATTGATGCCCCAATAGAAGGTTTGTTGAATCATCACCTCGGTCATATTGTTGTATGGGCATTCTTTCACCATTGTTCTAAACTGCTCCCAAATCTCATGCAAAGGTTCTGTAGGCTCTTGTTTGAAATCCAATATCTCATCTCGAAGTGCCGCCATATGCCCGGGTGAGAAAAATTTAGCAATAAACTTATCCGCCAATTCATCCAACATTGTGATGGAATGGTTGGGGAGTCTCTCTAGCCAATCCAATGCCTCTCCCCGAAGTGAGAACGGGAAAAGTCTCAACCTAAGAGCATCTTCGGACATATTCGTTTGCTTGCTACCCCAACATGTATCCACGAACCCTTTTAGATGTTTGTAGGCATTTTGATCCGCAGCGCCCATGAAATACCCACGCTGCTCAAGTAAAGTCAACATCACATTGGTTATCTGAAAATTGCCCGCCCGGATTCTGGGTGGGACAATAGCACTTGCATATCCTTGGTTTGGTAATACTCTAGAAGCCACTCTTGGAGGTGGCGGAGGAGGGTCTGGAACATTATCATTAGCATTGGCCTGGCGGCCTCGTCGTGGTCCGGGAGGTACAAGAGGCACCTCATCCTCTCCAATTTCATCAACCTCCTCCCTCGCAAGCACATTTCCAAGAGGGTCATTAGCATTTAAAGCCATTTGGTACTTGTAGTAATCACACACACAAATTAGTAACAAAGAAGGAAAGAAGAAAAACACACAAAACTAACTAAATAGATAGCAAAAACCGTTAGCTCCTTGGCAACGGCGCCAAAAAGTGATCGCAGCCAACTCCGCACCACTAAAAAGTAGCGAGAGAGGGTCGCAATAGCTTTTACCCGATTTTGGGTCGGGATCGAATCCACAGAGAGCTAGGATTGGAATCGAGTATCTATTTAGCTTAGGATTGCGTGTGTGCTCTTAATTGGTCTTCTATTCATTTTTGGTTTTTCTTTATATTCTACTATTATCAATTACTAATTATAAATGCAGCTAGATTATGCTAAACGAGAATTGCTACAAGTTGTATCTAATAGTTTAAAAGACACTAGGGTGGTGACTTTCACCTAGGTGGCTAATTAACGGGTAATTGCATCCAAGGTACGATTGACATGATTGGGGAAATATGTTATAGCCGTTGCTCGATACTACCCACTCTACACCTCTCGGTAGAAAGAGTGATTTCGCCCAATTGACTCTCTCTAGACCAATTAGGTATGCATATTTGCCCTAGCAACTAAGGTTCAAGTCGGGTAATTACTCTCTCGAGGTTTAACCCTTTAATTGGGACTATTAAATCTTTTGAGTCCATCCCAATTCCTTGTTGAGTCAATTTTGGAGACTTAGGCTCTCTTTCTCAAGAAGAGCCAAGTCAACTTAGCACAAACAAGTGTTTGCAATTACTAATTCACAAATTAAACCATAAAATTGACCCAAATAACAAACACCCATAATCAATCTAACCTTAAATCACAACACCCATCAATTACCAGTCGCGCCCCAAAACCGAGGGGCGCGACCGGCGCTCGACCGGGTAGCCCCAATCAAGCAGACCTGGGTGCCTTGCCTAACCCACGTGTTACCCCGTGATTTCAATACCCATCATTCAGGTGAAATAGCCATTTATGATTAAGCACATTCTTACGAAATATACATAACATACATGCTTACTTTACGTGGTTTACAAGTTATACTGCCCAAATACAAAATACATAAGTACATAACCCACATTTCCTGTCTACGGAGCCTCTAGGGATACAAAAGAGTTTTACAATACTTGTCGGTAACAAGGCTCCGGCTATACCTTACGTAAATACCAAAATAAGACTCCAGGGAGAAAAGCGGCATGAGCCACGCAGGGCCCCGAAAGGAAAGGGGCGCACCAATACAGCTGACGGAAAGATGGAGGAGGTTCTACTATCGGTGGACTGGAGTGCCCGCTATAGATACACCTACAATCATAACAAGAATCTAGCGCCCCCGGCAAAAGGGACGTCAGTACATTTGAATTGTACTGGTATGTATGAACAAACTTTACCCCAAGTAAAATCAATCAATACACAGACAACAAACAGTAATAGGATCAACAATCAAATGCACATGAAAGGAACAACCAAAACCAACAAGTTTCACAATCTCTCCTTTTTCCCTTTCAACATCATTTCGTACTCAAGAGTTCCATACATTTTCATTTCAATAGTGAATATGATCACTTTTCCACCCTTATTACCTCGGCCACCCTTATCACCACAACCCACACCTTATAACTTCGTGTTGCAGTGCGCAACCTGATCCCACCGGACATTCACATTTAACACAACAACAATAGTTCACAGTTCAATCACATGGTTTCAGGCCATCCCGAATATCATTTCACAGCAACAATAACAATTTAAGTCGCAACGATAATTGCCCATGACAAGCCACACATGATGTTACCATAGGTGTTTCAATTGCATCAATCACGACTTCTTTCCATCACTTATGTCACAGCCCTTACCACATAAACACATTCACACACACACTTGGTTTGTTGCCATTTATTCACACCGTCATATCGGAACGTTAACCAACAATGTTCAAGGCAATTTAGTCACAAGAATTCATAAAATAGGCCATCTTGCCCTAGCACCCGTGAAGCAAACAAAATTCACAAATACTCCACATAAGTAACGCATACCAATTACTCATACACCAAACAGGGTGACTTTACAAAGGTTAAAGTTAGCCATACATACCCGGAGTCGAATTTCCCTTTTTAACTTATACTTTCAATTCACCAAACAGCCTAGTACCGTCAATCTAGTTCACAAGTTAACACATATATCTTAGAATTGAAGTTCACAAATACAACCCGAACTTATTTAGGTGATCAACCGCTCCTTTTTGCAAATCTTTACTCCTACCCAATTCCTCTTACTAGATTTTAGATATTAAAGGACATGCATGTATGGTTCAACTTATATTTTTCAAGAATCAATGCATGAGAATCCCCCTTTTTGTTTAAATCTGAAAACCAATGAAAAGGGTTGGGGATTTTACCTGCAAGAACGAAGATGAAGATAATTACTCGAAATTTTCGGGCCTGGGTGACTTTGAAAAATCAAATTGATGAAGATAAGACTATCTCTCTCAAGAACCCTCTCTTCCCTCTCTCTAGTTTTGTTCAAAAAATGTGTTAAAATGAAGGGTTGGGGTATTTTATTGAAGAAGCGGTCGGGTTTAAGAGTTAGAAAAATTAGAGCCCCGAGTCAGGTATGCGATCGCAAAGAGGAAATGCGGTCCACAAAATGGACCGCAAAAGTGCTCCAAAACTCTGAACATTTCTGTTTGGGTTTGCGGCAGAAATGCGGTTCGCATACCACTTATGCGATCGCATAATGGACCGCATTTTGACCTCAATTTTGACTAACATCCTGACTCACTTTGCGACATAAATGCGGTCCGCATACTTGATTTGCGATTGCATTCTGGACCGCATAATAGCACTTTTCTGGAAAACTTTGATTCTTGATTTTTAAATGCTAGATCAGAACAAAGGGTCCGAACCGCGGCTTCCTAACACATACTCGGAACTTGGCACTAGAGATACTAGGTTTTGAGTACAAGTTTTCATGGGGCCTTACATCCTCCCCCACTTAAAATCATTCGTCCTCGAATGAGGATCAAGGGTCACTTATTAGGAGCTCTTATGCAATCTTCTGCCTTCTACAACCTAAAATCTGTTAATAGTTTCCAAATTTGGCTAACTCTCTAAATTTCCAAAAATTTCGCCTGAGTTTCCTTTGTAATTAGACTTATCTACCTGTCAGAGAGCCCCCGAAACACATTTCCAAGCACCATTACACAATTCCTATTATCCCTACATCTGGCATACCATTCATTACCTCAACACTTGCACATAATTTGGTCACTTCATTGAGTCCCATACAGTTCAGCCACTTCAATACACTATACGCATTTCAATTAATCATTACTAACCTACACTACCATTAATCATTCACTTATCACATGAGTTTTTACAAAACTTTCATTTACCAAAAAGGGTTTGCACATGACTCAAATAATCACAACACATACAATTCTTGCACAACTTGAGGAGTTACAATAGTAAAGCATTTA